>NC_133655.1:190794766-191094766 GCF_009905375.1 Apium graveolens | reverse complement strand
TGTGATAGAATGTTGATTGGTTGAAACTCCCCCTGAGTTACTGATCCTTTGAAAGGAATTGGGAGCTCTATCAACTGATGAAGTGAATTGATTATCCGTTGACAGACTGTGATCAACGGATGCTTCATTATGAATTTTAACGGATGATGCACTTTGTCTTTCAACGGATGTTGCATTGCTTCTTTCAACGGAAGCTGAATTATGACTTTCAACGGATGTAGCATTCGGTGCATTATCCAAAGTCAGATTTTGAATTCTTCTTGAGATGCCTTCTTCATCATTCTCATCTTCACTATCATCACAATATATCTCAATATTGTCAAATTTGAGTCCTTCATGATGTCCCTCATCTGTTAGTCCATCAATCTTTTTATCATCAAACACAACATGCACAGATTCCATGACAATGTTGGTTCTTAGATTGTAGACCCTATATGATTTTCCAGCAGAATAACCAACAAATATTCCTTCATCAGCCTTTGCATCAAACTTTCCTTTGTGATCAGAGTGATTCCTTAAGATGTAACATTTACAACCAAAGACATGCAGAAAGTTTAAAGTTGGTTTTCTTCTCTTGAATAATTGATAGGGAGTCATGCCTTTTGCCTGATTGATTAGAGAAATATTTTGAGTGTAACAAGCACAGTTAACAGCCTCAGCCCAAAAATAAGTTGGGAGTTTTGACTCTTCAAGCATTGTCCTTGCAGCTTCAATTAGTGATCTGTTCTTCCTTTCCACCACACCATTTTGTTGTGGAGTCCTTGGAGCTGAGAACTCATGCATGATCCTATTTTCTTCACAGAACAACTTCATGGTTGAATTTTTGAACTCAGTTCCATTGTCACTCCTAATATTCCTTACTTTGAAATCAGGATGATTGTTGACTTGCTTGATATGATTGATAATGATTTCACTAGCTTCATCCTTTGATCCAAGAAAATAAACCCATGAAAACTTTGAGAAATCATCTACAATCACTAGGCAATATCTTTTCCTTGAAATTGACAATACATTGACTGGTCCAAAAAGATCCATGTGTAGCAGTTGTAATGGTTCATCAATTGCAGATTCAAGCTTCTTACTGAATGATACTTTCTTTTGCTTTCCTTTCTGATAAGCATCACACAGTCCATGCCTTGTGAATTCTACTAGAGGCATTCCTCTAACTAAGTCCTTTTTGACTAGATCATTCATTGTCTTGAAATTCAAGTGGGACAACTTCTTGTGCCATAGCCAACTTTCAACTGAACTTGCTTTACTGAGAAGACAAGTAATAGATTCTGCATCTGTAGAGTTGAAGTCAGCTAAATACACATTCCCTTTTCTAACTCCAGGTAGAACCTCTTTATTGTCCTTCTTACTTGTGACAATACAGGCTTCAGAATTGAAGGAAACAGTATTCCCTCTGTCACATAATTGACTGATGCTCAATAAGTTGTGTTTGAGACCATCAACTAATGCAACTTCATCAATGATGACATTTTCTTTTGAAATCAAGCCATATCCCATAGTGAACCCTTTGCTGTCATCTCCAAAGGTTATGCTAGGGCCAGCTCTCTCCTTAAACTCTGTGAGCAGGGTGAAATCTCCTGTCATGTGCCTTGAACAGCCACTGTCCAAGTACCATAGATTCCTTCTTTTTCCCTGCACACAACAAAATCAATCAAGTTGATTTTGGTACCCAAGTTTCCTTGGGTCCAGCCTTGTTAGTCTTTTTCCTAGACTTCATTCCTCCTGCATCTTTTGACTTAGGTAACTTTGGGTCAACCTTGATCTCAGATGTGGTTGGTTGAAGTGTAGGGTTAGTCACAGAATTATTTAGCATATTTGATTGAATTTGATAAGGCATAGATTGTGCAAACATGTTATTCCACATAGGCATATTGTATGGCATTTGAGGCATACTAAATCCAGTAAAATAAGGATTATTAATATATGGCATGTTTGCAAAATGTGCATGGGGATTCTGATGAGACATAACAGGCATAGCATGCAGAGGTGACATAGACATGTTAGGCATGGAGGGATTTGAAGGCATGGGAGCATTTTTAACAGATTTGCAATTATCAGATAGGTGATTAACACTTTTACAATACACACAGCTTTTTATAGGAGCATACCTATCAGGTGTGTAATTGTTATGTTTATTAATCTCTACCTTCCCATTTCTTTTAGATTTTCTTTTAGTTTCCTTCTTATCCTCAACCAACTCAAACCTATTTTTCAGCTGATCTAAAGTCATGTGTCCTATATTCACCTTACTGGCATCTTTGGATGTGCTAGCTCCTTCTTTGACAAAGTTCTTGAGAGTTGAACCATCCTTCTTATTGAGATTTTTATTTTTGAAATTACTTGCCTGTTTTAATTGATGAGCCTTCAACGGATGCTCCTTTTCTTCCTTCAACGGATAACTTTCATCATCCGTTGATTCTACATCCGTTGACAATCCATCAATTAATTCCAACTCCTTTTTGTTTTTCTTCCAGGCATCCTCACAGAATGATTCAATTCCCTGAACCTTGGCAATCTGAACACTAACATCCCTAGATGTTTTCCAGGCCTTGATTACCTCTTGCTCACTTTCTAACTGTTTAGAAAGAATTTCTACTTTCTTAACAGCTTCTTCTAGTTCACTCTCAACAGTCAAGCATTTAAGTTTAATCTTTTCAAGCTCAATTGCCTGATCCTCTAACACAACATTCCTATCACGTAAAAACACATTATTCTCTTTGATCCTAGTGTTTTCCTTGGCTAGTGATTTAAAGGAAACTCGCAAATGATATAATTCATTGGACATATCATTTATGGCTTCATTGCATTCATTTTTAGAAAGCTGAGAGAGATCAGTAGTAATTACCTGGTTGCTTGATGAACTAGTTTCATTTTCATCAGAATTAGCCATCAAGGCTAGGTTGACATATTCCATATCATCATCTTCATTGACTCCATCTGCTGCCCAATCATCTTGAGTGAGAAAAGCTCTTTCCTTTTGTTTGAGCAAATCAAAATACTTCTTTTTGTAATCAACTTGCTCAAATTTCTTCTTATCAGAGGTTGGCTTCTTACACTCACTTGCAAAGTGTCCACTAATGCCACAGTTATAACATTTGAACTTGGATTTGTCCACCATGTTTTTGTTTGACTTAGTGAATTTTGTATTTTTCCTAAACTTCATCTTTGCAAACCTCCTGGACAGAAAAGCTAGATGTTCATCAACATCATCAGAGTCATCCTGACTGGAATTGTCTTCATCCTCAGCTACTTGCTATTTACCCTTGCTTAATTCTGATTTGCTTGTGCCAATTTTGAGACTTGGCATTGTCTTTTCCTCATTCCTGGTTTCAACCTTCTCACTGTCAGCTACAAGTGCAACTGATCCTCCTTTTCTCTTCCCCTTTTCCAACAGCTCATCTTGCTCCATCTCAAGTTCATATGTCTTTAAAATTCCATATAATCTTTCAAGTGTGAAGTCCTTATAATCTTGAGAATTTCTTAGAGAAATAGTCATAGGCTTCCATTCCTTTGGTAGAGACCTTAGAAATTTTAAATTGGAGTCCTTAACTTGGTACACTCTGCCATACAGCTTCAATCCATTCAACAGTTTCTGAAATCTGTTGAAGGTATCATTCAATGATTCTCCTTTTTCAAAATGAAAATATTCATACTGTTGAATGAGAAGCTGCATTTTGTTTTCTCTAACTTGCCTAGTGCCTTCACAGATAAGCTGCATAGTATCCCAAATTTCCTTAGCAGTTTGGCTGTTAATGACATTGTCAAACATATATTGATCTAGGCCATTAAACATAATGTTCATGGCTTTCTTGTCCTTGTGAACCTCTTCAATATCTTCAACAGTCCATTCTGCTTTTGGCTTGGGAATAGACTGTCCAACAGCAACTGTTGCAGTAGCAGCTGTGGCCACCTTGTGAGGGATGTGAGGACCATTTTCAATGCAGTTGATATAGCTTTCATCTTCAGAGAGAAGATGTAAGTGCATCTTCACTTTCCAGTGATGATAGTTATCTCTTTCCAAGATTGGAATCTTTACACCAATATCCTTCTTACTCATGATGTTAGCAGAATAGATCTTTAAACTCTTTGTATGTTAAGAGCTTGCTCTGATACCAATTGTTATTAATAATGAGATTTACAGAAGGGGGGTTGAATGTAAATCTCAAAACTTTTTCAAGTTTTGAGTAGTTTCTAAGGCTAAGTGTTTTAGTGAGCAAATGTGTGTGAATGGCTTGAAGCTAATACAGACAGATATATTGTAACACCCCCAAATCCGGGGTCGGGGATCCGGGTTGTCACGAGTTCCATTTACCTTAATAACACCCAATCTTAATGAATAATCAACTACTCTGTACTGTGACCCCACAATAAACACACACAACACAAGTTATAGTCTCAGAGATGAATATCCAAAAATAATCACAAGTCATTTTATTCCATAATTATATGCCAATACACCTTAAAAGGGTTTATTAATAAATTTACATTTCTTTGCCATTATTACAATTGATAAAGATATATAAGTCTGGTACATCAAAAGTTGAAAGCCTAGCCTATTGGTAGTTCCTACCTCAGCTACAGCGACATCAACGCCTATAGGAAACTGCGGAACATTTCCTAATCGCTTGCGAATCGGGAGCTTGGTCCTGTTCATCTTTTCTATCTGTTGTTGTGTGAAGAAAGAAGAAAGCAAGGGTGAGCAGCAAGCCCACAAACATAATATGTATAATGATTAACAATATATGAGCCTTCTCATAGTACTCATGAAAGTCTTGGTCAAAAGAAATGAACTAAGTTTAATATCTTAATGCGATGAAGTCGCAAAATATTCAGTATATATACATATATACTTTTCAAAATCTTGGAAGTCCTCTTCCATGCATAATATACACAGAGTTCCAGTTTATAACTGTATAAAAATATCGTTGCAAGGTGATCTCATATATCTAACCTTGTCTCAATGTTTTTGTGAAAATCTTTGTCACGCATAAGATAATCATTAACCAGATATAAGTTGAAAAGATGAAGTTACAAGATACTCCAATATACTTATATCTTTTCCGAATACTACTTGAACTACCACCGTTCAAGGTATAACCAGTTCAAAAGTTCATCACATAGATGAGACTACAAGATAAGATTCGAATAGATTCAATCTTTGAAATATCATTTTAAAGAAATGAAGTTACGAGATACTTCATTAAGTCCCGATATATATATACACCTATATATATACATTTAATACACTCCTTGAAAGCCTCTGTTATGAAAGTCATAAACAGAGTTGCAATATCCAATGAATTTGGAAAGGAGAAAACCTTGGCATAAACCTGATATCTTGCTGATCAGGCAAAGATACCAATAAGTAACCTTTTCTACTAGTAGATGGACGAATTCCCCACTGGTCATCACCCTGGCCGCAATAGGACCTTATGATGTACTGCCACTCAGCCACTTACGCATTTGATGGACTCCCACTGAGCCACTTACACTTTCATGGACACCCACTGAGCCCATGTTGCTTATGCCGACTCAAAAGATGGACTTACTTCCCGAACGTTGGGCAAGTAATCAAATTGTTTTCTCAAAACAGCAACCACGTTGCGAATGTAAAATACACCACTGAGCCGGATCCCTCAGGTTTTGAGCGAGTATTTAAATCCCCTTCGAAAGGAAGATCTTAAATATAAAAATGAGTTTTGGGATCCGCTCTAACTTTTAAAAATCATTTTGAAGACTCGAAAACATTTTTAAGAATGTTTGGAGTAATGCTGATTTAATGAAATAAATCAGTCCCGATATATTAGAAAATATCTGAATATTATTATTTAAATAATATTCCCATAAGGATAATCTCTATATAAATAATTTGAAGTAGAAGTTTTAAAACTCATACTTAAAATGAATATTAAATAATCAAAGATATACTTATACGAAAGTACTATCTTTATTTGAATAATCGAAAATAAGTTTGATTATCGAAACATTATTCTTTAATAAAATAAAGAATATTATTTAGTAAATAATCGGAGTCATAAGTCCTCGAATGAATATTCAAAATAATATTCATTAAGTAGAATAAACAGAGTCATAAGTCCTCGAAAGAATATTCAAAGTAATATTCATTAAATAGAATAAACAGAGTCATAAGTCCTCGAATGAATATTCAAAGTAATATTCATTAAATAGAATAAACAGAGTCATAAGTCCTCGAATGAATATTCAAAGTAATATTCATTAATAAAATAAATCGAGTCATAAGTCCTCGAATGAATATTCAAAATAATATTTATTAATAAAATAAACGGAGTCATAAGTCCTCGAATGAATATTCAAAATAATATTCATTAAATAACATAAAGTTATCGAATAAACCTTATTCGATTAATAGTTTTGAAAACTATTCATATATATATATATTTATATATATTATACTCGGGAGCCTCGCCTCCCGGTTTTAGAAAAAGTTCACCTTTTGATCCCCTATACTAAGGGTATACGCAAATACCGCGTATCTCTAGCATAGGTATTATGCAACGAATAAGCATTTGAACCAACAGATATATAAACCAAGAATACGAAACAGGCATGCATATATACCATATCACATGCTACAATATATCGCAAGAATTTGCTAATAACAAATATGCATTTATCACAAGATCATGCATATACACATATACATCACAACAACAGTATAACGGGTATAAAACTTGCCTGAGTGCTCCCGGATAGACTTAAGCTTAGAGTGGGTCCGATAACCTATGAATAACAACATAAGTCGGAATTAGACCCCGGTCACTTAAGAAACTAGACTTTAACCATTTAGAGTCCTAATGTTCGCTTTCGCGCTTAACGATTCACTTAAGTCGCTCGAATACCCTTGGCTCCACCATTTTTAATAAATTAACCATTATGAGTTTTAAGGCGATTCTTTCGCAAGTGTCTTACCAACTGCCTATTACACCTTACATAAATGTTTCATACTTCAATTAGTCCTTTAAGGTCTTTAACCTATGTTTCAAAGTAAGGCGAGGGGTAATGATTCGTTCGCGAAACGTCGTTACTTAAAACGGTCGTTTCTCCTAAACCGTACATCGGAATCAAACGAACCACATATCAAAACGAAGCTCGTAACATGAAATAACTAAACATAGCAATGGTCAAAACCTAGCAGGTAGTTATCGGGTCCTAATGTTATGAACAAAAGCAGTCTAAAGTAAATCGGACATTACGACCGCTATGTTTACGCGATTTCCCAATTTTATACCATTCCAATTCAACCACCAATCAATCCCAATCCATCCATACAACCAAAATCCATCCTCACTACATCATAACAGCCCCAATCAACTCAACATTAACAATTTATACTTATTCTTAAACTTGAATTTAAACTATACTTAAGTCCTTTAACCAAACCATAAGATTTCAACATTCAATTCACTACCATTCCAACCCAAACTCTAAACCAACAAGCATCAAGCTACTCTTTACCATATATATCAAAATCATCCTAATATACAAAGTAAAGCTAGGGTTTGGAGATGTTATACCTTCCTTGAAGTGGTTGGAGTAGCTAGGAAGCCTTAAGAAGCCTTGAGATGCCTTAGAGATGCTTGGATCTTAAAGGAAAAACAAGAAAAATCAAGTTAAAAACCTTGAAATCACTATTCATTGTCTTCTTCATTGATTTCTTGGAGAAGATTGAGAATGAATTGGAGGCTTAAACTCATAGGATAGCCATATCTATGCATAAGGAGTACAAGATAATTAACTTACCAATTAAGGAAGTTTGGAACTTGAATTTTGAAAATTTCTCTTCTTGAAATGGAAAAAGCCGAGAGCACCGTGGGAGAAATGAAATGATTTTGTGTTTTTGATTTGTTTAGCTTAGCTTGGTTGTTTTTGTTTTGTTTTTGGTTAATTACCTTTCTAACCTTGACTTTGTGCATCTCCTTCCCCTTATGTCATGCTTATGTCATGCTTATGATGTCATCATCCCTTACTTGCCCTCTTCTTATTGGTTGGATGACCTCATCATCCCTAACCTCTTTGATTAACTTCCTAATTGTTTGCCTAATGACCGCTGATCTGTTATACGGTTCGCTTAACTTTCGTTCTCGTTTCTCGTTTGAGGGATCGTACCCGGGATCTTATTACTTGGGTTTCCTTAACCTTTCTTAATACATTATAATCCTTTTATGATCCTCTCTTAAAATCCTTTAATTTAAATCTTTTTTATCCTGTTACCTTATACTCAATTCTTTCCGTATCTAGTGGATTTCCGGGAAAAATCAAAGTGTTCGGAATTGGATTCTGACGATCTTTACATACACTTATATACCATATAAAGTACTAATAAAATCTCAGAATATCCATATAAAAACCCCTACAAAGTGTGGCATGAAAAGTTTTCTTGTTCAACAAAAACACTATTCATAAGGGTTACAAAAAGTTCAAAATTTGGGGTTATTACAGTCTACCCTCCTTAAAAGGATTCCGTCCCGGAATCAGATAGAAAATGAGTCGGGATACTTTCTTAGCATTGTACTTTCTAACTCTTACGTAATTTTCCCACATTGTGGTTCTACCATCAAACTCTGACTAGTTTGATAACTCTTCTCCTAAGCATTTATCCATTTTTTTATCTATAACCCTTCCTGGTTGCTCCATGTAGGTTACGTCTGGTTGCATGTCTTTGCGCTAATATGCACCTATTTGTCTGGCATCCGAATTACACTTCCTTAACATTGATACGTGGAACACGTTATGAACTTGCTACATGTTCGGGGGTAGGGCTAGCTCATATGCTAACTTCCCAATACGTCTTAATATATCTAAGGGTCCAACAATTTATGGACTTAGCTTTCCTTTCTTTCCAAACCTCATCCTTCCTTTCCAAGGGAATACCTATAACAACACTAGGTCCCCTACTTACTATTCCTTGTCCTTTCGTGTCAAATCAACATACTTCGTGTTCCCATCTTGGGCTACTACCAGCCGTCCTCTGATTAGATTTATCATATCCTTGGTCCTTTGGACCACTGCTGGTCCGAGCATCTTGCGCTCTACAACTTCATCCTAACATAAGGGAGATCGACATTGTCTTCCCTCAAGGATCTCATAAGGCGACATCTCGATACCTGACATAAGATCTATTATCGTAAGAAAACTCAATCCGTGTTAAGTGATCTTTCCAAATTCTTTCAAGTCTATTGCACATACTCTCATTATAGCTTTTAGCATTAGAGCTTTTGCTTCTTAATACCCATTCTTTTCAAGTTCGTAATCGCTAATACCTTCCGTTCCTAATATTATACTGGTTATAATTTTGCTTGTTAGCGTTCTATAACCTTTTAATAACCACGTCAACCATAGTATCACGAATGTATTTCCATTCTGAATACCACCATAACTTTACTACTCCTTTTTCAGCTGTTTCCATTTTCCAAATTTTGATCAATCATATAGAAGTAAAGGAATTCGTTGAGAGATCACTATGATCATGAACACTTGTTACATTGCATAGGTAGTACAGAAGGTGGCCAGCCTTTAGTACTTGACAAGCAATTAAACAACATGTGGTATCCTACTAGGCTTCTATCACACAGATAGATAGTCATTCGGCAATACCTCCCCTTCTGAAAGGGTTGTTCTTCTCAGCTTATACAAAATGAAAAGGAGAGAAAAGAATGAATTGAAGAGAATTATATATATATAAATTATGCTGCCACAAAATATCTGGCTTGGAATTTACCTCTGAACTATAGAGGTTTGTCATAGGAGAACAAAACATATGTGTATATATATCAAGTATTATCGCATGCTTAAATATTTTTGCTATTCCGTCCATCATTCTATGGACCCATGCTCTTCCTCGAGCTTATACTCAATCACCTTTGAAACTCCCTCGACATCGAAAATCGAATCTGGAATCTCATTTTATACCTCATCGTTACTAGAATTATATGCTTGCACCGTAACCTTCCTCGTATAGTAATACGACTCTCTATTGATAAGAAGGAATAAGTATTCAATAGGTAGATAATCTACTTAATTAGTCTATCAATTGATAACTTATACGTCAACGAGACACGATTAGTGGTACTCAATCTCAACATCCATTCCAATACAACTCTCACGGTTGTAATCAGCTCATTACTCGCAGAATCATTGCTGCATTACTATGGTCCACCACTGACCTACTGCCGTCATTCACTTTCCATGAAATCTTAATATCTAACCATACGGAGTCCATACATGTAGTATAGAATTCTTCTAAGGAGGTAACATAATCACCATTCATGATTCATGAAGAACACTCCTGATCCTGACATACATACATGACATGAAGCAGATAAAATTGCAGAAGAGTTTCAATCAAAGCAACGATAGCAGGTTAATACCATTCTCAATCATATGCCTTCGATAGAAGACTTAACTCAAAGGTTCATTTAGTCCTTTTGAAACATGGTCCAGGCTCATTCTCAAGATAGTACCTTCTAAGATAGATAGCCCGCTCATGGCGATTACACAAATTAAACCTTTACCAAACTACTATTACGGTTGGGTATTGCACAGTCATCAGAAGGAATGTCAATCTTTCAAACCATAATGCAACCTTTACGGCTTCAACCATTATCACTGTATTCCTCTGGCACGAGCGCCTGTAATTGTCCTCTTACACTTAAAGTGTCGGCCACCTCTTTGGCCTTTCTTGATAGTAATATTTCCTTACAATCAATGTCATCTTAACCACTTTCACTAATTTTCTACCTCATTTCCCATCACTGCTTGTGTGAAGATGTTTTCCTTAAAATCTGATGAGTGAAAATAAAAAAAAAAATTATCACCATTTTTCCATAAGTTATTGCCTCAGTCTTTAGAGGTTAATCACTGTCACGACTGACTCTCAATCGTACTTAGAACATCTTTTATCTTAGGCCCTAATTGCCCTGAACAATTTCGACTTTTTCTGGTTCGATCCATACTTTCTCGTGGTTTAACACGTGCCCACCTGGCATTATTATGATTACGCCATATCTCCTTCATCAAAATTTCTATTCTTGAGAACTTTGAATATTACCTTTCTCCTTGTAAAACCTCTAAGGTTATCCTTAAATCCTTCATCAGGTACACCCTAGGCACAGGGCATATCAAGATACCATTTATTCATACAAGAATCATTGTCTATATACTTCTGAAAAATTTCTCCACTGATCCTTAAAGGTTGTTATTACCTTAATCCTTTCCAATTCATACTGTCAAAACTCATACTATCCCTATTAAGGGTGAAATGCCAACCTTTATGCATTCCCCTAGGATTCATTTTAACCTACCGATGTTCTATCCTTAATTCCACCTTAAAAAGGGTACATGCATCCTTCCATGGATAAATCAAGGCATATATCCCTGATAAGGGTGTCTTATTCATTCCTTCCCACCTCGATAGTATATGCCTAATTTCACAATAACATCTGTATTCAAAATGAGGTCAATCAATATGGCCTCCAAAAGATAACAACGGTTATCCGCTTTTCTTGTCTCTTCGTGATGATTACAACCGTCCGCATCACTGTCAGCATCACTAAAGATATTAGCGTCCTCAGAAACAGTCCCATCGTCTTTGCTCAACTCAACCCCTGTCGTTAAGGGCCTCGAGTCTAAAGGCTGGTTGGAGGCGGGAGGAGCCACAGTTATGTCCTCGGTCATTTTTTCGGGAGACGAGTCACCCTTGATAGGCCTCTTGGATGCCGCCATTGACTCCTTTCCGGATGGTAATTTATACACCATTAATGCTTGATCTGCACAGAAACGTTCACGTAAAGAGAACATTGAGGATGGAAAAGGGGTAGCTCAATTTATTCCACACGTCAGATTATACTCAGTCCACATTATATATTTGACAAGACTATTAATATAAGCAACAAAAGTATGACAGTCACCGGAAAATTGGCAATATGATGATATATCAACAGGAAACATAAATCATCCAACTCGACAATCAGTACGGCAATAAAAGGACAATCACTTAACAAAGAAATGTCTTTCACTCGTATAAATAATCAACACGATACATAACCGAGATAAATATGCAAATATAACAGCACAAATATGCATGTAACAGCAAAAATACTGCCATTCGGATATATAATAAATTCAACCACACATTAAAGCAAATTATTGCACATTGACGACATCTGAATCAACAATACAGTTTGAAGGCTGGCAAAATTACGCAAATAAAGGACTAAATGTCGGTTGCCGAATCCGATTAGTAACCCACTGATAAAAATCTACTAAAATCGACAGTATCAGGTTACATATAGAAATAAAATCATTTCAAACTGTATAATCTATCTTAACATGATCTAAAAAGCAAAATCACCAATAATACCGTTAATTCATAAATCACCTTATGTGAAAATTTCCAGCTCATCTAACTTCTTTGATTACTAATTAAATTAAAACGGCACGTTGATTTTCTAATTTTCCAGGTGCTACAAATTATAAAAAAGATATTAATTTGCACATCCCAAGCCAAAAATTGAACAACATAGATAAAAAAGATGCAAGAAAACCGATTTGAGGTAACACGAGATTTATAAGAAACAAGTAGATATAAAGCAAACAAGAGCACGTTTATAAAAAAATTCGAACAAGATTAAAGGATGTTTACCAAAAAGTACAGACGGCAGAAGCAAGTGAAATGTAAGGGTTACAATTTACACGAGTCACCTTTTTTATTACAGGAAGATTCCACAAAACGGATCGGACCCAATGTAAACGGCTCAAGCCCATCAGACACGTGGCCCAAACCTCTAATATTAAAATTAATTTTCTTTGTCATTTTTAGTTACAATTATTAATTATTATTTTTCTATATATATATATATCATAATATATAAACATCTTGAGCTAAACACCTTGTATTAATTAATGTTACCGGTTAATCGACCGATTTCTATATTTAGGTGTCTAAATGATTTTTTATTAATGATTTTTTATTAATTAAAACTCAAATTAGAAGCATACGTTGTACATGATAAATTTTAGTATTAAGAAGAGAAGGAATTTGAATATCTTAACTGATAATATATATTTTATCAATATTAAAAATATTTTAAGGGACTGTTTTTTCCCGCATTCTTCTTTATCATCTTATCAAACAAATTTATACTATATACTTATCTATTGCAAAGAAGAAAATTAAAAATGCACTTTAAAATTTGGCATCACAAAATTCACCATATTAAAAATTGTTTCTTCGTTAAATTTCAAACTCTTAATTAAGAGAGAACAAAAACTAAAAGTAAAAAGTTCAAAAATCACTACAAGAAAATAAAGTTAAATACAACTGCACAAATACAACTGGAGTCAATTTCAACCACTTTCGGTCGAATTTAAGGGCACAGCTAAATTCAACCGCAGGCGGCCCTATTTAAATACGATTGTATTTACGCGGTCGAATTTAGTTATAATTACAACCGAATAAATACAACCGTATATATATGCAACCATATACGGTTGAGTTTAGCCGTACTCTTAAATTCAACCGCACTCGGTCGAATTTAGCTTTGAAAAAAAATGGAGGGAATTTTCCCGACAAAGAAATTTTTTGAGACTACTAAATTCAACCGATTTCTGTCGAATTCGATTTTTAAAAATGGCGGGAAATTTCCGAAACAAATAGCATAAAGTTTACATGAAAGTTAAATTTTATTCGTTGCATAACAAAAATTGGAAATTTATAAAAGTGCTTTGAAAAATGTTTTGAGTAATAATTAGAGATCGTAGTTAGATATTTATGGTTCAAATAATAATTATAGTTTGACTTTCAATTTATTTTGTATTTATTTTAAGTTATAATCCAACCAATATTGTCAAAATTAAAAAGTATACGGAAAAAATTAAGTATTTGAATATTTAAAAAACCAAACCAAATATTTTTATTGTTTTGTAAATTTTTTGCCATATCAATAAAATATATAGATCTTGACATCCGTACGACTGGATAATTCATTAATATTTTGAAAAAATCGCAACATCAATATGGGACCAAACACAAGTTAGAATACTAGTCGAACTACTAGTAAAGCAATATATATATTTTTATCTAAAACTTTTATCGTATCACTAAAATATATAGATCTTAACATCCGTAGGGTTGGATCATTCATTAATATTTTTAAAAAAATTGAAACATCAATATGGGATTAAACCCTAGTTAAAAGTAATGGTCAAACTACTAGTTGACTATTAAAAAAGCAAACCAAATATATTTATTTTTTCCAATTTTTTTGTCATATAAATAAAATATACAGATCTTGACATCTGTACGATTGGATCATTCATAAATATTTTTAAAAAAATTGAAACATCAATATGGAATTAAACACTAGTTAGAAATACTAGTCAAACTACTAGTTGACTATTAAAATGCCAAACCAAATATATTTATTTTTTTCTAAATTTTTTGTCATATCACTAAAATATACAGATCTTGAAATCCGTATGGTTGGATCATTCATTTATATTTTTAAAAAATTGAAACATCAATATGGGATTAAACAATAGTTATAAGTATTGGTCAAACTACTAGTTGACTATTAAAAAAACAAACCAAATATATTTACTTTTTTTCTAAAAAATTTGTGATATCACTAGAATATATAAATCTTGACATCCGTACGGTTGGATCATTCATTAATATTTTTAAAAAAATTGAAACATCAATATGAGATTAAATACTAGCTTGAAATATTGGTCAAACTACTAGTTGACTATTAAAAAACAAACCAAATATATTTATTTTTTCCTAAATTTTTGCCAGATCACTAAAATATACAGATCTTGAAATCCGTACGGTTGGATAATTCATTAATATTTTTTAAAAAAATCGAAACAATAATTTGGGATTAAACACTAGTTAGAAGAATTGGTCAAACTACTAGTTGACTATTAAAAAAACAAGCTAGATATATTTATTTTTTTCTAAAAATTTTGTCATATCACTAAAATATACAGATCTTGAAATACGTACGGTTGGATCATTCATTAATATTTTTAAAAAAATCAAAACATCAATATGGGATTAAACCCTAGTTAGAAGTACTGGTCAAACTACTAGTTGACTATTAAAAAAGCAAACCAAATATATTTATTTTTTTTCCAATTTTTTTGTCATATTAATAAAATATACAGATCTTGACATCCGTACAGTTGGATCATTGATAAATAATTTTAAGAAAATTGAAACATCAATATGAGATTAAACACTAGTTAGAAGTACTGGTCAAACTACTAGTTGACTATTAAAAAGGCAAACCAAATATATTTATTTTTTCCTAAAATTTTTGTTATATCACTAAAATATATAGATCTTGACATCTGCACTGCAGGATCATTCATTAATATTTTTAAAAAAATTGCAACATCAATATGGGAGCAACACTAGTTGGAAGTCTTGGTCCAACTACTGGTTTACTGTTAAAAAATCAAATCAAATACATTTATTTTTTTATAAAAATACAATTATATCACTGTATATATATATATATATTGATATTGATATCTGTACGGTTAGAACATTTAGAAATATTTTGTAATTTATTTAAGTTTTTTTTTATAATTCGACGTACGAATATGAAGTTTGTCATATTTAATTATTAACTATTTTTACAAAAATAAATTTAGGGTTTGAGATCCTAACCCTAAAATGTTTCTGCCATTTAGAATAAATATTGAATGGTCGAACCGTTTAGATGTTAAAATGGCTAAGAAAAACTATTATATGCAAAATTTTAAAAACATTTAAACATTAGAGCGTACCAATTTTATCAAATAAAGTATAATTAGAATTGTGAGCTATCAAAAATAAATTTTTAAATTTAGAATATTAATTAATTATACAATAATAATAGTAATATTTTAATATTTATAATTAATGGACACTCCTATAAAATGTAAATATATATATATAATAATAACAATAATATTTTACTGGACAGTCCTAAATTCGACCGATTGCAGTTGTATTTAGAGCCACGTTAGCGATCCCAGTGAAACATATCTAACGAACAAAATTTAACCAAAAATATAACTACAATCCAACGGTCCCTGTGAGCCACGTCGAACTGGTACAAATAGTTATACTACTTTTCAACTAGCCCCCCATCAATCCTAGACTAACAGTAGTAGTATATCACTGCAACTAAACACTAGTACCAGTAGTTTTCTTCTCCGAATCTTGTGTTACACTCACTCCTCAGTCCACATACAACATGAATATTGATTCTCTTTAAATCAACAATGCCACTTCTTTCATCTTCTTCTTCTAATGATCCCCTCGCCGCCGACGCACAAGATCCCACCCCCTCCCTCTCCCCCCTCCCTCGCTCTCTCTCTCTCGCTCCCTCCCCCCCCCTCTCTCTCTCTCTCTCTCTCTCTCTCTCTCTCTCTCTCTCTCGCCCCCTCTCCCCACCGCCGTCGCTGGACATATTCCCTCTTAGCCACACAAGATCCCACCTTCCCCCTTCGCTCTCTTTTTCCGACCCCTCTCTCTCTCACGCACCCCCCCCCCCCGAGGTAACGATTTGTTACCAAAAATTTCTATTTTTTAAGTTTAAGTCGAATTTGGATTTTTACTTTTAGGTTATTTGTTCATGTATTTTGAAGTGATGAATCATTAGATCGTTGAGCAAGGACTGCGTACAAAAGTATTTCGTGATTTATGGTTAGTTTTTCGAGATCGCCGGAAAAGCTCCTGGTCGGAATCAGTTAATTGGCGGATGATTCGAATTTTATCTGAAAAATTAAATTTGACCGGAAGCGGTTGTATTTAGCCGGTTGTATTTAGTCGGTCGTATTTAGTACTAAATACAACCGGTTTACTAAATATGACTCGAGTGAATACAACCGGTCCAAAAACCGGTCGTATTTAGCTAATACAACCGAAAATGGTCGAATTTAGCTAAATACAACCGATTTTAAACCAGTTGTATTTAGCCTTTTTTTTGTTGTGAATTACATTTATGAACTGACTTCCGTTCAGTAAAGTATGATCATGATCACTCGTGTATAAAAAGTTTCCCCGCATAAACTAATGAGTAAGTACTTGATCACTCGTACGTTAATTAACTTAACAACATCAACTAATCAGTTAAGTACTTGTTCAATCGTTCTTTTGTGTTAAATCAATATTTTTTTCAAATTTCAAAGCTTAGTCGTTTAAACTTAGGTTAAATTAAAAGTAAAATTAGACATAAATATAATCAAAATATAGTTTCTCGATCTTTAGAGATATGAAACTGAAATATGGCTCTCGTATTTCTAGCATTGTATTAAGATATTTTTTTCCTAATTCAATTCAGACTTCTCTTAAAAAGAAAATGCATTATATTGTGCAAACTTATTTAGCCATGCAAGTTTAGGGTATAAATGGGAAATCACAGTTCAAATTAAGAATAAGAAAAATGCTAAGAAAGCAAAAAATTATTTCAAAATGTCACTTGTTCAGGCTTAAACCCCTCTATCACCAGCTGAACATGAGCTTTCATTTCTGTATATATAACTTTTAGGAAGTCATGATAATCTACAGCACGAACCAACTCAAAGAAATAATATTGGGGATGGTTTGCAACTACATATTATCGGCATATGAGATTCAGAGCTTAACGAACCGAGCCACTCCTCAATAACAACCAGGGCTGTAAAGTATATGTAACGTAATATTTGACTGAGAAAATATTACTCAACATGAAACAAAAATAGATAAATAATATTATAATTAACTGTGAAGCATAGGAACTCAGAAGATGAAGACCGGATAAATACAAAAAATTAATATATGGAATTAATGCACTAAGTTTGTAATAAGGTCATGAAAAGAAGTTCATTAATATGTTCAAGCCTCCGTGAAGAATAAAATGTCAAAGGATTTTAAATGGTAAGAGAATGTATTTAAGTGAATGAAGCAATGAATGACCAATAGACATTATCAGCTCAGAATTGTAAAGAGGTTGAGTGAATACCAGTGAGTGCTAGTCATTTGTGAACCAAAACAGTGCACTAAGAGTCAGCACATCAAAAAAGGTAACTTAATCATTTAGAAGAAAGTAAGGTGATACAGAAAAGAGTGAATCAAGACTTGAAAAGATTTGAGCCTTATTTGTAGAACCTAGAAAAAGTTCTAAGTATGAATTTCTTCAATTCTTGGCACTAGTGGAATTATTTATACGAAGGAAAGACACTATTTTCCTTATTGAGAATTGGCTAGGTCGAAGCTGTGACGTCCCCAAATCCGGGGTTAGGATTGGGTATCACTATACAATCTTTACATAATATAAACCTGTATATTAAAATAATATACAGACGACCCCTCAATTTCGAATCGTTTATAGGTTATGGTTTGAAACAAGAATCTAACCTTCTAAAAATTATATCAACTAATTATAAATTTATTACCTCTTTACTAATTTCCTTGTCTTATTCACTCTGACATCTCCAACTTCTCGCAACTGTTATTTCTCCAATTTCGCTGTCTACTTAGCACTATTCACTTTAATCCTCATTTGAAAATGAAAAAAATAAGAATTCACAAAATAAGAGTTAGCCAAAAATGCACAGCAAGTATCATAACTGATTTCCAAGTATTAATATCTAAAGAAATTCTGGACACAATTTTTAAATAGTTTATAAACATTTCTATTTATTTGAAGTAGTTGAGCGAATAAAACATTGGCCCTCAATATAAGTCAAAGCAACAAGTAATTTACTGATTCATCTTTTAGATCGGGTCTTTTTTCCGGTTTTGTAATCACAGAAATTTTCAAGAAGGAATGCCGTTAGCGACGATCAATAACAAATTAGACTAGACACTAGATCAACGGTCACACTCATACCTGCTGAGAATGTATTAAAAAATTTAATGCCATTGCACATGGTACAAACCATCACTATTTTCAAGAATCTTAGTGTTGTGTACGTAAGTTGGTCCTTGTATTTTAGGGAGCCTCTTTTCTTCACCATTCAAGTATACCAATTAAGGGTCTATTTTAGTCTGTTATCACCAGAGCACATAAAAAGATTGTTAGATATATTTGTGATGTCATGACTAATATGATTTGTGTTTAGTTTTCAGATCTTACTTAACAGGACAAATCAGTACTTAACTCGAAATCAGTACTTATACTGAAGTCAGGACTTAAGATATCAGAACTTAAGTTGTCAGAACTTAAGTTATCAAGAGATATTTATCAGTAGATAATATCGGGACATAAGAAGGCGTTCAGATAAGGAAGGCGGCTGATTGAAAGGAAAGAAGATCAAGACAAACAAAAGAAGAGATATGCATGGAGAAGAATTCTATGAAGAATAGAATACTTGGAAGAAAAGATAACTAGTTGATATATATTAGGAAGCAGAATTATATTCGATAACAATTAGAATATTATCTTGTAACTGTGTAATATATAAACACAGACATAGGGTTTACACTATATATGTTATCTTAATCGAGATTATTCTTTATTGTAACCCTAGCAGCTCTTGTGATAATTTGTTCATCACTGAGAGAGAACAGTTCTTTGTAACAGAGTTTATTGTGTTGAATAAAATCTATGTTCTATTACTTGAGTTCTTATATTCGATTTGATTGTAGTAAACACTGTATTCAACCCCCTTCTACAGTGTGTGTGTGACCTAACAAGTGGTATCAGAGCAATCTGTTAACATACATACAGTAAAGATCCAAAAACAATCATGTCTGAAGAAGCACAAACTCCAATCAAGCCCACAAAAACTGAAGAAACTCTAAAGACTCAAATCCATAATCGATATTAGACTATTAGGGTTCCCATACTCAAACCTTCTGAGTATCCCATATGGAAGGTGAGGATGTCTATGTTTCTGGAAGCTACAGATCCAGAATACCTTGACAGAATTAATGAAGGACCACATAAGCCAACCAAGCTCTCTGTTGTAGTTGCAGATCAGCCAGCACAGACTGTACCAAAGGAGAAAAGTGAATATACAGCTGAAGATATCTCATCTATTGCAAAGGATGCAAAGGTAAGACATTTGTTGCACAGTGCCATTGATAATGTCATGTCAAACAGGGTAATTAACTGCAAGACTGCAAATGAGATATGGGATTCCTTGGAGATAAGATGCTAGGGAACTGATTCAATTAAGAAGAACAGGAGGACTATACTCACTCAAGAGTATGAGCACTTTGACTCAAAACCTGATGAGTCATTAACTGGTTTATATGACAGATTTGTCAAACTCTTGAATGATCTATCACTGGTGGATAAGGAATATGATCTTGAAGATACTAATCTCAAATTCCTTTTAGCTCTTCCTGAAAGTTGGGATTTGAAGGCCACAACTATAAGAGACAACTATGCTCTTGATGAAACTAATCTTGAAGAAATTTATGGTATGCTCAAGACTCATGAACTTGAGATGGATTAAAGAAGCAAGAGGCATGGGAGAAAGTCAAGGACAGTTTCTCTTAAGGCTGAGAAGGAATCCCCTAAAGTGGCTGCCTTAAAGAAAGGCAAAGGAAAGGCTCTCATTACAAAGTCTGATACTGAGTCATCAAGTCATGATAGTGATGAGGATTCAGAAACTGAAAGTCTATCTGAGATGGACCCTGATGAAGAGATGATGAAGCTGTGTGCTCTTGTGGTGAAAGGAATCACAAAGATTGCATACAGGAAATTCAGAAAGGAAAAGAAGTTTTCCAGGAAAGGTGCAAGTTCTGATAAGAAAGGTTTTAGAAAATCTGAAGGCAAAGGAGGAAAGTCTGATAGAGGAGATTACTCAAATGTCAAATGCTACAACTGTGGTGAGAAAGGCCACATATCTCCTGATTGCAAGAAAGGAAAAAGTGACAAAGGAAAGGCTCTTATCACAAAGAAGAAAAGCCGGAAAAACACTTCAGATTCTGAAAGTGAGGTGAACTATGCCTTGATGGCAAATGCTGATAGCAGTTCTGAAGCTGCTGAGTTAAAGGTACCTCAAACAACTTATGCTTTTCATACTGATGATATTATTGAGTTGAGAAGATATCTTAAAACCATGTTCATTAGTTATAGAGATCAAATTTTAACATGTGAAAGATTAACTTCTGAAAATCTTGCTTAGAAAAAGAGGAATGATTATTTAGAAAAAGAGTTAGTTATGTTCCATCAAACTCAAAAAGATAGAGATGATGCTTTCTATGTTAGATATGAAGTGGTTAAAATGAATGAATCTCTAAAAACTGAGTTAGAAAAGGAAAGAGAGATTATCAGGACTTGGACTAACTCTGGCAGAACAACTCAGAATCTGTTAAGTAGTGGAAATTGGAAAGAGGGCTTAGGTTATGGAGATGATAAGAATAATAAAGGAACTGTAGAAATTGAGCCTATAGTTGTTAAACAAAAGCCAAAGGTAAATCCTGTTAAGTTTGCAACTGTAAAGTCTGATATCGATAAATCAGAAGTTAAAGAGAAATTAACTTCTGACAAACCAAAACAGGATAAGCCAACTGAAGTTAAAATAGGCTTAATGACAAAGAAGCAGCATAAGCATAAGCTGAAAGATGTTAAGAATATAAACAAGGTAAAGCCACCTAGGAAAAATAGGAATGGAAAGGTAGGTGTGAATAAAAGCAATGATTATAAGCCTGTTGATAGGGATAAATAAATCCTAATTGTGTAAATTAAATATTATATTAATTATACATGATTTGGGCTGCTAGGCCCAATAAGAAGATGTATGACATTCAGACCGAAAAGGTTAACACATTGATCAGGCCTGATGGACCAGATCAGGCCTGATGGAACAAAGAAGACCCAAAAACCCTGAATATTAATTAATTTCGTAATTAATTAATAAGGGAAAAATCAGCTATTGAGAAGAGTCCCAATAAGGACATAAATCCTTGAAGATTAGCATCTAAGGGACCTAGAAGGATAAGGAATCAGTTTCCTACTATTTAGGACTCCAAAGTCCATTTATAATTCTGAGACTTGGCTACCAAGTCTCCAATACCAAGTCCAATTCAAGGACCACCAACATCTATATAAGGGGTCTCACCCCACAAATCAGAAATACATTTTTTGACATGATCATTGGCAATCAGCAAGGTACGTAGGCATCTTGTTAAGGCAGACTGAGTCATGAAACACAAGAGCAGTCAAATCGAGCCTCGAAGCTCACGTTCCTTAGTAATAAATACAGCAATTATATATCTTAGTTTTTAATCCATAATATTTGGCGCCGTCTGTGGGACGCACAACAACAACCATGGCGAGAACACGGAGAACAATTAGAGTTCTTGAGGAAAGAACACCATCGGGGACAACCCAAGTGATTTCGTCAACCGTGGAGGTACCTCCTCATTCAACTTATGCAGTTACCCAAGGAGAAGCCCAGATAGGGGTAACTGAACCTCAACCACAAGGGACAATTCCCTCGGTCATTCAAGGTACGAATCCCCAAGTTCAACAACTACATGCACTTGTCAATTCTCGACCCATTGGGTACAAATATTCAATTGTTGTGAATACTAACCCCCCTTATGGGATGCCCCTTTACCCCAAGGTTGGAGGAAATGGACATTCTGGACGGAGTGAAGCACGAGGGCGATCGCCCCCTACATACGAGGTTTGGCTCCTATCCCTGAGGATCAGGAATTTTCTGGCCCTTACACTGAGAGAGACTCCGAATCTTCGGATGATGTAGTAGCCCCAAGAAGGAGACGTGCTGGAAAAGAGCCGATGGCTGATGGTAGCCAACGTTCTAGGAGCACCCAAGGGACGAATCCCCAAGAAGTGCAGGAAAGGATCAGGGCTCACGAGGCTGAGATTCAAAGGCTGAAGCGCGACTTGGAGGCGCACCAGACCACCAGACCCCCTCTACCTCCTAGGGGGAGAAATCCTCCACCTATCATAGACCTGGATGGTCCGATACGGAGAAGGGCTGTTGTCCCAAGTGCTGATCCAAGCAATCTTCTTCCCCTTGGAGATCCTGATGATCCTACTCCGCCCTTCACTGAAGAAATAATGAATGCCCATATCTCAAGGAAGTTCAAGATGCCAACTATCAAAGCTTATGATGGCACGAGAGATCCCGCTAATCATATTAGGACATTCTCTAATGCACTGCTGTAGCAGCCCGTGAATGATGATATTAAGTGTCAGGCCTTTCCTCAAACCCTGTCGGGTATGGCTCAAAGGTGGTATAGTCGTTTGCCCCCAAACTCTATTGGGTCGTTCAGAGAATTAAGTTAGGCTTTTATTAAACATTTCATCAGTGGGAGAGTGTATGAGAAAAGCTCAGCATCCCTCATGAGCATTGTACAGGGAGCGAAGGAATCCTTGAGAGACTACCTGAATCATTTCATAAAGGAAGCTTTAAAAGTCCCGGACCTTGATGACAAGGTAGCCATGATAGCACTGCAACAGGGAACTAGGGATGTGTTTTTCAAGATGTCCTTGGCCAAACGCCCCCCTGAAAGCATGTTGCAGCTCCAAGATAGGGAAGGGAAGTATATCAAGGTCGAAGAGAGTATGAGAAAAACAGTCATGAGCAATGAGCCTGCTGGAGGCAAGAAGCGGAAGATCGATCTGGAATACATCGCTAAGGACAAGTATCCTAGAACTGAGCAAAACCCTGACTCAACTCCCAAGAGAGGAGGACCTGGACAAAAATTTACCGAGTATGCTAAGATGAATGCTCCAAGGAGCCAAATTCTAATGGAAATCGAGAAAGATCGAGATATTCGCTGGCCTAAGCCCTTGAAGGCCGACCCTGCCAAGTTAGATAAGAGCAAATATTGTAGATTTCACAAGGATGTTGGTCATGACACCGGTGAGTGTAGGCAACTGAAAGATGAGATTGAATTCCTTATTAGAAAAGGGAGGTTGAACAAGTAGACTGGAGATGGAGGGGATAAGAATAACAATGGAAGAAAGAACTTTGAAGATCGTAGGAGGGACCAAGACGATCAGGGGCGGAATCCCCAGCCTAGGGGTTCGGTGATAAATACAATCTTCGGAGGACCACAACCCCGAGGGCCTGTGATAAACACAATTTTTAGAGGACCAACTGCTGCTGGGTTATCCAAGAACTCCAGGAAAGCGTATGCCCGAGAAGTTATGCATATTATTGCGGAAGCCCCAAAGAGGGCTAGGACAGGAGTAACAATGTCTTTTGATGATTCTGATCTGGAGGGTGTGAAATTTCCCCATGACGACCCGTTGGTTATAACCCCGATAATAGGGAACAACCCAGTGAGAAGGGTCCTTGTGGATAATGGTGCTTCAGTAGATATCTTGCTCCTTGACAGCTTTTTGAGGATGGGATATAACGACTCCCAATTAACCCCAACCGATATGCCAATATATGGATTTACGGGAGTGGAGTGCCCCGTAGAAGGGATAATCAAGTTGCCAACAACCATAGGACAGGAACCAAGGCAAGAAACTCAGATGTTGGACTTCGTGGTGGTGAAGGCTAGTTCGACTTACAACGCTATCATGGGAAGAACAGGGATACACGCCTTCAAGGCAGTCCCTTCCTCCTACCATTCAGTTATGAAGTTTCCCACCCGGGATGGGATCAGAGAAGAGAGAAGAGATCAAAAAATGGCTAGAAGCTGTTATGTGGCCTCTTTGAGGGCAGATGGAGTTGGGGGGCAGGTTCTTCCTATTGAAGATTTGGATATCCGAGAGAATGATGAGAAAAGAGGAAAGTCGGTAGAAGACTTGGTTTCAATTCTTTTAGCCCCCGAAGATCCTGAGAAGAGGACCTTTATTGGAGCCACGCTCGAGGAGCCCCTTAGAGGGAAGTTGGTGAAATTTTTGCAAGAAAATAGTGACGTATTTGCATGGTCAGCAGCTGATATGCCTGGCATAGACCCGAAACTGATTACTCACAAGCTGAATGTGGACCCAAATCGAAAGACAGTGAAACAAAAGAAAAGAAGTTTTGCTCCAGAAAGGCAAGAAGCTATAAAACAGGAAGTGGAGAAGCTCTTAGAGGCTGGTTTCATTGAGGAGATTCAATTTCCAGAGTGGTTAGCAAACCCTGTAATGGTGAAGAAGGCCAATGGAAAATGGAGGATGTGTGTGGACTTCACTGATCTAAATGATGCCTGTCCTAAGGACTGTTTCTTGTTACGAAGGATTGATACTTTGATAGATGCCACTGCTGGGCATGAGATGCTGAGCTTCATGGATGGATTTAGTGGATACAATCAGATCAAGATGCATAAGGATGACATTCCAAAGGTATCATTCATCATTGACTTTGGTGTTTATTGTTATCTTGTTATGGCATTTGGTCTCAAGAATGCAGGAGCCACCTATCAAAGGTTGGTAAATAAAATTTTTAAGGATCTTATTGGCAAGACTATGGAAATCTATGTTGATGACATGTTAGTCAAGAGTCTAGTAAAGACTAATCATATAACCCATTTGAGGGAAGCTTTCGAGGTCCTGAGGTACCACAAGATGATGTATAATCATACGAAGTGTGCTTTCGGAGTAGGATCTGGAAATTTTTTGGGATTGATGGTCTCCAAGAGAGGGATCGAGGCCAACCCCGATAAAATAAAGGAAATCCTGGACATGGAGCCAACAAAAACTGTCAAAGATGTTCAGAAGCTCACAGGAAGGGTTGTTGCGCTGGGCCGATTCATCTCCAAGTCAGGAGACAAGTGCCTGTCGTTCTTCAAGTCCTTAAAGAAGGTCAGAGATTTTCAATGGGGTGAGGAAAGCCAGAAGACATTCGAGGAATTAAAGAAATATATGGCCCAGGCCCCGTTGTTGGCCAAGCCAGCTTTGAATGTAGTCTTATACTTGTACTTGGCCGTTTCAGAGAGTGCCTTGAGCGTTGTGTTGGTTAAGGAGGAACTAAAAATCCAGAAACCCGTATACCATATCAGCAAGATTCTGCATGGAGCTGAGTTGAATTATTAAACCATTGAGAAGTTTGCTTTAGATCTGGTAATGGCTTCAAGAAAGCTCAGTCCTTACTTTCAGGCTCATCAAATTGAGGTTCTAACAAATCAACCCTTGAGAAATATAATCCATAGTCCTAAGGCTAGTGGGAGACTGATCAAATGGGCAATATAGTTGGGAGAATTCGACATCAAGTATAAGCCACGAACGGCAATAAAAGCTCAGACATTGGCTGAATTTGTGGTGGAATGTACCATACCCAACCAAGAAGTCGGGGTGTGACGCCCTCAATCTCGGGGTTAGGAAATGAGGACCCACACACCTTTAATCTAATAATTAAATATGCATAAACCCCGATTAACTACTAACAGGATCAAATAGGATAAAGTATGAGACAAGTTTACAACTACCAATCATAAAATCTAACATACAACCCAAAAATATTATTAAATAGACAATATCGATTTCGGCTGGGAACCGACAGATAACCCTTTGTATCTTTACAGATTTTCTTCTAGGCGCGTGCTCACTCAAAAATACCACTACCTGCTCTGGCAACCGGAAGCCCTCAACAAGATAGGGACCACCAGGTATGCTCTTACGAGCAGTGTGCCTAAGCCTGGCCATCTTCTTGCTTAACTGCCATGGTTAGATTAAAACAAAATATATGAGTATAAAACTCAGCAGTAACTATAAAACAGTTCTACGATATCAAATTCACAATATACTTTACCAAACTCAGGGCATTCTACTTTATTTGTTCTAGGTGGAAGATTTCCGGCTTTAGGGTCAGGGAAAGGTTGTGAAGGATAATGTGGGGCTTTCAAGGAACAAGGATCAATGAAGAACGAAAGCCGACATTCATCACAAATCATTAAAGGATCAGAATAGATCTTTCAGAAAGAGGAAAGCAACAGTATTTCACTTATATGGAATCAAATTTTATGATCAACAGATTAAAATCAGGGTTCTCGAGCTTTAAGCTTCACATCAACACAATCAACTCTTTTCAAATCAATATAAACCATTTTCATTTTCAAGAATCAATTTACTGAAAAAAAAGTTTCAGTTCCCTTTTAAATAATCAATTAGAACCCTTGATTGGATCACTTTTATCTTTTCATTTCATTATAATACGGGTGATCAGCCCGTACCGACCTCCATCCGGTCTTTAAGGTACCAATCGGCATAATTTCAGCCTTAAGTTGGACTAGCCCCGCTAGCCTCTTACCATGACTGGACTAGTCCCACTAGCCTCTTACGTCCCAGTCCAATCCATCATGAATTCGTTTGGAAAATCTTGACTTGGAAAAAAAACAAATAGGTTTTCTAAAATCCATTTTATCATTACCAAGAATATGAAATCATTCAGACTCTTTCGAGTCGAAACTCATTCTTAAGTCAAATTTTAAGAAGACAGAGTTCAGGGAGTGATTCAGAGATAAGCAAGGAACAATTCTTAAGGATTTTGTAACAAGGATAACAAGGTAATTAAGTTAGAAGGATCAACATCTGTTTAGGGATCAATAGGGTGATCAGGAAATAAGGTATCATTAAATAGGGTTCGCAAGGATAATTATAGGGTTCAATATAATTCATGGCTTAATAAATAACTTGAACAGAAAGGACAGGCTACCAAAGGGTTGAATCAGTAAGCTTATCAATAACAGTTTATCAAGATCGAACACAGGGTATCTCAAGTCATTAACAGGGGTTCATTAAGTAACAATTCCATACTCTACATGGTATGAAAAATAACTTCTCTATAAACATTTTCACAAGTAATGAGAGTTACTTTCCTCAATTTGCTTTCTTGAAGGTTGAACTATTGCCACCTAGTAAACCTTTCCCTTTCCTAACCTGAATGCCCTCACGCTCCGAATCTACAATAAAAAACCAAAACCTTAATCAGTTTCTCAACTCTCGTTCCCGGAACAATCACTCAATACGATAACTCGATTATATTCTTGACCCGAGTATACGAATATAGCTTATACACATTAGCACGTAGCACATCACACGACATATAACTTTTCTGTTAACCTTTTACACCTTTATAAACTCGATCACCGTCTTATAAACATCCTTATCTCATTCGAAGTCAAATCATACTTTATATTAGTACACATAGCTCTTTTTACTAGAAATTCTTATACGAATAAACAAACGGCAAAACTTGCAGTATCGATCCTAAAGTCATCTTTAAACCAACACGACAACCATAGCTAACACAAATCAATCATCCCATTTCTTTATACTTTAATTCAAACCAAACATAGCAAATCAAGCAAAATCTTACATACAATCCTTAACTAATCTTCATGATCCATTCAAGCACTTAAATTAGAATTTGACCTTTTTAACTACTATAAACCATTCGACCATTCTACAAAGATCACCCAAAATCAAGTAAATTTTCATACCAAATCCATATAACACATAATCAATCAATCATTCATTTATCCAACTTAATATTCTCATAAAAATAACCATATCATTCGGTTTTCCAAGAACAACCAACATGCATTCAATTTTTGATCTCATACATAGCAAGCAAGCATCTTTCCATGGTTTAATCCTAAATTCTAATGAATCCAAGCAAGAACAACACACCAATTTAATTCTTCTTCCTTTATCAATAAAAATTCGAACCAAGACAACCTATAATCTCATGTTTACATTCGAATTTCTCATCCCTAATTCCATTAAACACTCTATATAACTTATCATTTTTAAACAACCATTAAACAATCATTTTTATAACTATAATCAATCCCTTTTTGATACACCAAATCCCTATGCGGCTTTTACATCGAATAAACACATGCATGGTCTCATTTAGCTTTAAATTCATCTAATCATTCAAATCAAGTCATAATTCATGGACTTATACTTCAACAACTCATTCCTAATAATCAATTATCAACTTAACTTTTAGAAATCAAAACCCTTTTTGAAATTTAAACAATCCAAGCATGCAAACACCAAAATCAAGTTTTGTGGTATTAGAGTTCAGTTTTTTAACATCATAACTCACCACCGGTTCACCGGAGTTCATCACCGGTGGTGGTGGTTTCTCGGTGGTGCCCCATTTCGGGGTTTCCAACCTTGAAACCTTCGATTTATGCACACACAAGGCACATGCAAGACTCATTTAGCTTTGAAAATCATTTTTCAATCATAAAATCACCTCCTTAAGCACATATTAGATCATATATACATACATACACACGCATCAAGCATGAACACAGACACACACACATCGAGCTTCCATGCAAGAAGATATTCACACATGCACACTCCAATAACCACTTATATGTGTTTAAGAAGAGATTTTGAGAAGAATTGGTGAGAGTTATCAAAGAAACAGGTAGTATACCAAGAGAGAAAAAGAAGAGCCGAGAGAGAGAGAGTAGCCGAGAGAGAGTGAGAAAGAAAGAGAGAAGAGAGAATGGGGTGCTCGGGAAAAAAAAGAAAAGGGGGGGAAGTTTGAGTTTATACACAATCAAGGACAAGGGAAACTTAGTACATTACTAATTCCCTTTTATAAAATTATTTTCCTTTCTTTTTACTCCCATAGATTATTGGTGGAAAAATAAATATATCTCTCTCAGAAAGTTGGAAATTATAGCGATTGACGATTTTAAAACGTAGATCTCGAAATTAGCTTTCCATCCGTTACTCATAATAAGATTTTGAGTGTACGGTTAATTTTATATGATTTTCGCAAGCTCGCCTTAATAATAACATTTTTCCACATAAAAATCAATTTAAAATGAAATGACCACCAAATAAATCCATTCATCATTTTTAAAAAGTCTCTAAGACTATTATGAAGATAACAAAACAAATCCCATGTTTTTATCTTACTCAGATAATTTTATAAAATTACGCGAAGATTAAATAAACCTTTATCTAAATCAAATAAATCCTTTTAAATTCATAAAAATGTCACAGAGCACATAGTCATGCACACAGACAGCAATCATATATATACGACCACATAACGACTCATGTCTAACGGCCCGACGCTCAACGTTTTGTTTACGCTTCTTATTATCACTATCGACCGACACGTCACTTAGGACGAAATACTTTATTTAAACATTCATTTCACTCAATCACACAAAATTCCCATTTTATATTCTTTATATCCTTATTAGGACGGGTTCCGTTCTACCTGACGGCCCGACACCACAGCTTAACTCCTAAGCTGACTCTTTAAATTGGAACGTTTTTACTTATGCTCCTATATTCTAATATACAGCAAAGACAATTAATCAACACTTAATCACATAATTATAATCACATCACATAAAACATACTTTATTGACTTAATTACGTTGAAAAATTCTCAGTCGTCACAATCTACCCTCCTTAAAAGGATTCTTTCCCCAGAATCTAGTCTAAACAAATAGATGGGGATACTTTTCTTTCATTTCGCTTTCTAATTCCCAAGTCGATTCTTCAACTAGTGGATTTCTCCCTAATACTCTAACTAAAGGTACAATTTTATTCCTGAGTGTCCTCTCTTTTCGGTCCAAAATTTAAACTGGCTGTTCCACATAAGACAAATCTGGTTGGATTTCCACTGTTTCCAACTCGATCACATGGCTCGTATCAGCATTATACTTCTTCAGAAGAGATACATGAAATACATTGTGCAGATGTTGCATTTACGGGGGTAGCGCCAACTCATATACCACCTTCCCAACTCGTCGCAATACTTCAAATGGTCCAATATACCTAGGACTCAACTTCCCTTTCTTTCCGAATCGGGTTAAACCCTTCCAAGGAGATATCTTTAATAAGACTTTGTCTCCAGATTTGAATTGCACATCTTTACATTCTTGATTTGCGTACTTTGCTTGTCGATCTTGAGCTGCAATTAATTTCTTCCGAATCATTTCTACCTTTTCCTTCGTTTGTTGAAGTAGCTCCGGGCCAATTAATTTGCGCTCACTAACTTCGTCCCAATATATAGGGGACCTACACTTTCTTCCATACAACGCTTCATAAGGCGGCATGCCAATACTCGCGTGATAACTGTTGTTGTAGGAAAACTCAATTAACGGCAAATGATCGTCCTAATTTCCTTTGAAATCTATTGCGCAAGTTCGCAACATATCTTCAATTGTCTAAATTATCCTTTCACTTTGTCCGTTTATCTGCGGATGATATGTCGTACTCATTTTTAACTTAGTTCCCAAATGATCATGGAATTGTCGCCTAAATCAAGAGTTAAACCTTGGATCTCTATCAGATACGATAGATACAGGGACTCCATGACGCATCACAATTTCATCCAAATACAATTTGACCAACTTTTCTAAGGAAAATCTTTCATTTATTGGCAAGAAATGTGCTGACTTCGTCAACCGATCGATTACCACCCAAATCGCATTATGATTAGACTTGGTCTTAGGTAATCCTACCACGAAATCCATCACTATATGCTCCCATTTCCATTCAGGTATATCCAGTGGTTGAAGCAATCTGCTCGGCCTTTGATGTTCCGCTTTGACTCTTTGGCACGTGTAACATTTACTTATCCATTCTGCAATTTCCTTCTTCATGTTTGGCCACCAATAACTTTCTTTTAAATCCTGGTACATTTTCGTACTTCCAGGGGTGTATTGAAAATCTCGAGTTATGCGCTTCTTGCGAAATTTCGTGTTTTAGTTCCACAACATTAGGTATCCAAATACGTGAGTTAACATGGTATATTCCTTTTCCATCCTTTTGAGCTTTAATTTCTTCTCCCGTCAACTTATCCTTTTCGCGATTTATCACTTGCTCTTGACAGCATCGAATCTTTTCCAAAATTTCAGGTTGAAATGACATCGCATATATAGCTTCACCTCCAAATTCTGGAGTCTGCACCTCTATTTCCATCTTTTCAAAATCTTTGATCAATTCTTCTGATGACATTAACATATTCAACCTTTCCTTGCGACTTAAAGCGTCTTCTACCTTATTTGCCTTTCCAGGATGATAGTTTATCGCACAATCATAATCTTTGATTAATTCTAACCACCTTCTTTGTCTCATATTCAATTCCTTTTAAGTGAAGATATATTTTAAACTCTTATGATCTGTGTAAATCTCGCACTTTTCCCCGTACAAATAATGCCTCCAAATCTTAAGGGCAAACACTATTGCTGCCAATTCCAAATCATGCGTTGGATACTTCTGCTCGTGCGGCTTAAGTTGCCTTGACGCGTATGCTATTACCTTTCCATGTTGCATTAACACACATCCAAGTCCTTTATATGAAGCATCACTAAATATCACAAATTCCCCTTTTTCATCTGGTAACACTAACACTGGGGCGGTTACCAACCTCTTCTTTAACTCTTGAAAACTTTCCTCGCACTTTTCCATCTAGACAAACTTCTCGTTCTGTCTTGTAAACTTTGTTAATGGGACAACAATCTTAGAAAAATCTTGCACAAACCTTCTGTAATATCCGGCTAATCCCAGAAAACTTCTGACTTCCGTAGGAGTCTTGGGTCTTTCCCAATTCATTACAGCTTCTATCTTGGCTGGGTCCACTTTGATTCCTTCTTTATTAACTACATGACCAAGAAATTGCACTTCCTTTAACCAAAATTCACACTTTGAAAACTTAGCGTACAACTTCTCTTTCCTCAGAATTTCCAAAGAAATCCTCAAATGCTCCTTATGATCTTCTTCCGTCTTGGAGTAAATCAGTATATTGTCGATAAACACAATAACAAACTTATCCAAATATTGTTTGAACACTCTATTTATAAGATCCATAAATGCGGCTGGCGCATTTGTCAATCCAAATGCCATTACCAAAAACTCATAGTGCCCAAATCTCGTTCAGAATGTTGTCTTGGGTATATCTTCCGCTTTAATTTTTAATTGATGATACCCAGATCTTAAATCAATCTTGGAGAAACATGAAGCTCCTTTTAACTAGTCAAACAAGTCATCGATCCGCGATAGAGGGTACTTATTCTTGATCGTCAACTTATTTAATTCGCGATAATCAATGCACAACCTCATACTTCCATCCTTTTTCTTTACAAACAACACCGGTGCGCCCCACGGGGATACACTCGGTCAGATTACTCCTTTATCCAACAATTCTTGCAACTGAGCTGCCAATTCCTTCATCTCGATTGGCGCCATGCGATAGGGAGCTTTCGATACTGGTTCCGTTCCAGGAGCCAAATCAATCGTAAACTCGATCTCTCTATCTGGAGGTAGTCTAGGCAATTCATCAAGAAATACATCCGGAAAATCTCTTACTATCGGAATATCCTCGATTCTTACGGATTCTTTCTCCACATCCATGACATGAGCCAAATAAACTTCGCATCCTTGTCGTATTAATCTTCTCGCCTCAATAGCCGTTAGGAATTTCTTCTCTTGCCTCTTTCCTTTAAATATCACTTCTTCACCATCCTTGGTTCTTAACTTCACCTTTTTACTTTTACATTCTATTTGCGCTTCATGGTTTGACAACCAATCCATTCCTACTATAACCTCAAATTCTCCTAACTTAAAGCGGATTAAGTCAGCAGAAAAGTGTCGACCTTCTATAGTCACATCACAATCGGGACAAAATTTTCTAGCAATAACTTTCTCTTGATTTTCTACCTCTATAATCAAATTAGGTTCTAGAGGGTACGCAACATAATTTAACTTATCAAGAATACTTTCAGAATTAAAAGATCTAGTTGCTCTAGAATCCATCAAAACTTTTACTTCTACTGAGTTAATAACAAGCATACCTGTTACCACATCCACATCTTGCATCGCATATTTTATTGTCATATTAAAGGTCCTAGCTCTGGGTTGAGCTGGTGGTGCTGGGAGAGACGGTGGTCCAACAATCCTAACAACATTAGCCTTCTGAACAGGCTCCTTGCAATTCCTGGCCATATGGCCCACTTTACCACACTTAAAACAAGCCAAATCAGGCTTCCTCGCTCCACTTGGGCATTCTGAAGAGTAATGTCCCTTCTGGTTGCATTTAAAACATGTCACATCCAACTTATTACACCTTCCCGGGTGTCTCTTTCCATAATTCTTGCATTCTTGAATCTGGAATCTGTTATCCTTCCCCGGTTGTCCTACTTTCTGGAAACGGTTCTTCTGAGCTCCGTTACCGGGTTTAAACTTCTGAAATTTTTGGTTCTGACCTCCACCATTTTTGCCAAACTTCCCTCTAAACTTTGAACTTCCTTGCTCTTGCTCTGAGCTTTCAAATTTCCTCTTTCTTCCTTCATTTTCTCTCCTTGCAGCTTCACGCTCACCTTCCACTATCATTGCCTTTTGAACCAAGGCAGCATAATTCTTGATCTCTAACAATGCTACTTGACTCCTAATCCACGGCTTAAGTCCCTATTGGAACCTCTAAGCCTTCTTTGCTTCTGTATTCACATACTCAGGTATGAATCTAGACAACTCCGAGAATTTCACTTCATATTCCGCTACTGACATATCCTCTTGTCTAAGGTCCAGAAATTTCATTTCCAACTGATCTTGCATATAGCTCGGCAAATACTTCTCCAGAAACATTTCAGTGAACTTCTCCCATGTTAAGTCCTTACCTTCCAATAACGCCTTTGAAGACTCCCACCAGAAACTTGCTTCATCTTTAAGGTAATAACTTGCATACTGGGCTTTCTTGTCATCCTTAACTTCTGCTAACTCAAAAGCTTTTTCCATTTCTCTCAACCATGACTATGCTTTAATCGGGTCTGGAAAACCTAAGAACTCTGGGGGATGAACAGATTGAAAGTGTTTGAAATTTCCAACTTTAGGGGCCACAGGTTGTTGCAAAAGCTGAGCAAGTCTGCTCATCATGGTGGTTTTTGGGTTTACTTCTGGGTCTTGGGTGGGAATTTCTTCTTCTTGGTGATTTGGTGAGTTGGCCATTTCTTACAAACCTGATTGAGCAATTATTTAGCAATATAATGGCATGGCATATATAACCACAATTTCTATAAAATCTCTTTTGTGGGTTTTTAAGTTACCCAATTTTGCACATGCAATCCTATTACTACATAATTCTCATATCAGTGTTGTTTTATCATGGCACAAAATAGGGTTTTACGATCTTTAAACATGGTTATACGGAAACATGGTTGTATAGAAACATGATATTTAGAACAGTTTATGAGATATTTCGGGTGCATAATGGAAAACAAGACAATGGATTTATTTAAACAAGGGTACATAAAGATAAGTCTGGATATCACAAGTTCTAAAATAAGGTACAATAATATAGCAGGGTTAAACAGAGGAAAAACTGGAAAATATCCCCCTACCTACCCCTAACTTCTAACAGCTACTGCTATAACATAGTTCTGAAATACAACAAGATAAATGAAAAAGGGATCCCGGCATCTGACCAAGTATCCCAAAGCCTACTAGCGCTGAAAAACAACAATTTACGGGCTCAACCAACCGTCCCGTCTAATCATCCAAAATCTCTCTCAACACAACCAACATCCAGCGAATGATCTTATGCAGCCTCCGGGCCTCAGCATCAGCATCACTAGTGGATGGTCCCTCATCCAATCTCCTCCTGGCAACCTGCTCCACCATTTTCACTCGAACTCGCCACTCATCATCCATAACTGAAGCACTCTGCCTAGACTCTCGAGCTAGCCTATCCACCAAAGCTCCCAACTCAGGAATACGGGAGTAAACAAAATCTCGGTCCCGGGCTAACTTGCCACCAACACTGACAGGTACAGTCTTAGGCATCTCAGACTCTGGCTCAGGGGCAGGGGTCTCTGAATCTGGCCTCAAGGGTGAAATCTGCATAGGGATCTCACTACTCTCAAAAGGGTCCTCCTCTGGGTCTGAACTAACATAAACGGCCTCCTCTAGAGAGGGTGGAATGGGGTCCACTGTGGTACCGGTCAAACTAATCTTGAGTCTGAGTCACTATCACTACTAGGATCCTGAGAGAAAACACAAAACATCAATTAAGAAACAATGTTAGGGATAAATAAAGCTTCCAGCTAACTCACGCCCTAACTCTAGTTTCCACTGCACTAATAAACACTTCCCTTAGACTATACCTAATAGTCTAACTCAACTCTATATGAGTTGAACTCTCTCGTAATACACATATACTCAAAATACCCCCTTTCTATTATTCCTAACTTGTCTCAGGGACTAGATCCTGTAGCTCTGATACCAACTTGTGATGCCCTCAATCTCGGGGTTAGGAAATGAGGATCCACACACCTTTAATCTAATAATTAAATATGCATAAACCCCGATTAACTACTAACAGGATCAAACAGGATAAAGTATGAGACAAGTTTACAACTACCAATCATAAAATATAACTTACAACCCCAAAAATATTATTAAATAGACAATATCGATTCCGGCTGGGAATCGACAGATAACCTTTTGTATCTTTACAGATTTCCTTCTAGGCGTGTGCTCACTCAAAAATACCACTACCTGCTCTGCAACCGGAAGCCCTCAACACGATAGGGACCACCAGGTACGCTCTTACGAGCAATGCGCCTAAGCATGACCATCTTCTTGCTTAACTGCCATGGTTAGATTAAAACAAAACATATGAGTATAAAACTCAGCAACTAATTATAAAGCAGTTCTACGATATCAAATTCACAATATACTTTACCAAACTCAGGGCATTCTACTTTATTTGTTCTAGGTGGCAGATTTCCGGCTTTAGGGTCAAGGAAAGGTTATGAAGGATAATGTGGGGCTTTCAAGGAACAAGGCTCAATGCAGAACGAAAGCCGACATTCATCACAAATCATTAAAGGATCAGAATAGATCTTTCAGAAAGAGGAAAGCAACAGTATTTCACTTATATGGAATCAAATTTTATGATCAACAGATTAAAATCATGGTTTTCAAGCTTTAAGCTTCACATCAACACAATCAACTCTTTTCAAATCAATATAAACCATTTCATTTTCAAGAATCAATTTACTACACAAAAAGTTTCAGTTCCCTTTTAAATAATCAATTAGAACCCTTGATTGGATCACTTTTATCTTTCCATTTCATTATAATACGGGTGATCAGCCCGTACCGACCTCCATCCGGTCTTTAAGGTACCAATCGGCATAATTACAGCCTTAAGTTGGACTAGCCCCGCTAGCCTCTTACCATGACTGGACTAGTCCCACTAGCCTCTTACGTCCCAATCCAATCCATCAGGAATTCGTTTGGAAAACCTTGAGTTAGAAAAAAAACAAATAGGTTTTCTAAAATCCATTTTATCATTACCAAGAATATGAATCATTCAGACTCTTTCAAGTCGAAACTCATTCTTAAGTCAAATTTTAAGAAGACAGAGTTCAGGGAGTGATTCAGAGATAAGCAAGGAACTATTCTTAAGGATTCTGTAACAAGGATAACAAGGTACTTAAGTTAGAAGGATCAACATTTGTTTAGGGATCAATAGGGTGATCAGGAAATAAGGTATCATTAAATAGGGTTCGCAAGGATAATTATAGGGTTCAATACAATTCATGGCTTAATAAATAACTTGAACAGAAAGGACAGGCTACCAAAGGGTTGAATCAGTAAGCTTATCAATAACAGTTTATCAAGATCGAACACAGGGTATCTCAAGTCATTAACAGGGGTTCATTAAGTCACAATTCCATACTCTACATGGTATGAACAATAACTTCTCTATAACCATTTTCACAAGTAATGAGAGTTACTTGCCTGAATTTGCTTTCCTGAAGTTTGAACTACTGCCACCTAGTAAACCTTTCCCTTTCCTAGCCTGAATGCCCTCACGCTCCGAATCTACAATAAAAAACCAAAACCTTAATCAGTTTCTCAACTCTCGTTCCCGGAACGATCACTCAATACGATAACTCGATTATATTCTTGACCCGAGTATACGAATATAGCTTATACACATAAGCACATAGCACATCACAAGACTCGGTCACCGTCTTATAAACATCCTTATCTCATTCGAAGTCTAATCATACTTTATATTAGTACACATAGCTCTTTTTACTAGAAATTCTTATACGAATAAACAAACGGCAAAACTTGCAGTATCGATCCTAAAGTCATCTTTAAACCAACACGACAACCATAGCTAACACAAATCAATCATCCCATTTCTTTATACTTTAATTCGAACCAAACATAGCAAATCAAGCAAAATCTTACATACAATCCTTAACTAATCTTCAGGATCCATTCAAGTACTTAAATTAGAATTTGACCTTTTTAACTACTATAAACCATTCGGCCATTCTACAAACATCACCCAAAATCAAGTAAATTTTCATACCAAATCCATATAACACGTAATCAATCAATCATTCACTTAATCCAAGTTAAAATTCTCATAAAAATAACCATATCATTCGGTTTTTCAAGAACAACCAACATGCATTCAATTTTTGATCTCATACATAGCATGCAAGCATCTTTCCATGGTTTAATCCTAAATTCTAATGAATCCAAGCAAGAACAACACACCAATTTAATTCTTCTTCCTTTATCAATAAAAATTCAAACTAAGACAACCTATAATCTCATGTTTACATTCGAATTTCTCATCCTTAATTCCATTAAACAATCTATTTAACTTATCATTTTCAAACAACCATCAAACAATCATTATTATAACTATAATCAATCCCTTTTTGATACACCAAATCCCTATGCGGCTTTTATATCGAATAAACACATGCATGGTCTAATTTAGCTTTAAATTTATCTAATCATTCAAATCAAGTCATAATTCATAGACTTATACTTCAACAACTCATTCCTAATATGCAATTATCAACTTAACTTTTAGAAATTAAAACCCTTTTTGAAATTTAAACAATCCAAGCATGCAAACACCAAAATCAAGTTTGTGGTATTAGAGTTTAGTTTTTTAATATCACAACTCACCACCGGTTCACCGGAGTTCATCACCGGTGGCGGTGGTTTCCCGGTGGTGCCCCATTTCAGAGTTTCCAACCTTGAAACCTCCAATTTATGCACACACAAGGCACATGCAAGACTCATTTAGCTTTGAAAATCATTTTTCAATCATAAAATCACCTCCTTAAGCACATATTAGATCATATATACATACGTACACACGCATCAAGCATGAACACACACACACACATTGAGCTTGCATGCAAGAAGATATTCACACATGAACACTCCAATAACCACTTATATGTATTTAATAAGAGATTTTGAGAAGGATTGGTGAGAGTTATCAAAGAAACAAGTAGTATACCAAGAGAGAAAAAGAAGAGCCGAGAGAGAGAGAGTAGCCGAGAGAGAGTGAGAAAGAAAGAAAGAAGAGAGAATGGGGTGCTCGGGAAAAAAAAATGAAAAGGGGGGGATGAATTTATACACAATCAAGGACAAGGGCAATTTAGTACATTACAAATTCTCTTTTATAAAATTATTTTCCTTTCTTTTTACTCCCATAGATTATTGGTGGAAAATAAATATATCTCTTTCAGAAAGTTGGAAATTATAGCGATTGACGATTTCAAAACGTATATCTTGAAATTAGCTTTCCATCCATTACTCATAATAAGATTTTGAGCGTACGGTTGATTTTATGTGATTTTCGCAAGCTCGCCTTAATAATAACATTTTTCCACATAAAAATCAATTTAAAATGAAATGACCACCAAATAAATCCATTCATCATTTTTAAAAGGTCTCTAAGACTATTATGAAGATAACAAAACAAATCCCATGTTTTTATCTTACTCAGATAATTTTATAAAATTGCGCGAAGATTAAACAAACCTTTATCTAAATCAAATAATTCCTTTTAAATTCATAAAAATGTCACAGAGCACATAGTCATGCACACAGACAGCAATTACACATATACGATCACATAAAGACTCATGTCTAATCATAGAATTTATCCTTATTTAATTCTTTATCCCTTTTTACGCGTACCGGGTCACGTTCAGCCTGACGGCCCGACGCTCAACGTTTCGTTTACGCTTCTTATTATCACTATCGACCGACACGTCACTTAGGACGAAATACTTTATTTAAACATTCATTTCACTCAATCACACAAAATTCCCATTTTATATTCTTTATATCCTTATTAGGACGGGTTCCGTTCTACCTGACGGCCCGACACCACAGCTTAACTCCTAAGCTGACTCTTTAAATTGGAATATTTTTACTTACGCTCCTATATTCTAATATACAGCAAAGACAATTAATCAACACTTAATCACATAATTATAATCACATCACATAAAACATACTTTATTGACTTAATTACGTCAAAAAATTCTCGGTCGTCACACGGGGGGCAGGAAGATACCATACCTCAGGACAAGGAAGTTGATAAGGGGGACAAAGAAAAGGATGATAAGGAGAAAGAATATTGGGTTCTCTATTTTGATGGAGCATCAAAAACAAATTCAAGTGGGGCAGGTTTGGTTTTACAAAGCCTTGATGGGTTCTTGATTGAGTATGCCATGAAGTTAGACTTCCCAACCATAAACAATGAGGCGTAATATGAAGCTCTGATAGCTTGTCTTGGCTTAGCGGGGACACTTAGAGTCAAGAACTTAAAGTATGTGGAGACTCGAAGCTGGTCATATCCCAGGTGAAAGGAGAGTTTGAGGCAAGGGATGATACGATGGCTAAGTATGTCCCCCTAGTAAGGGCCGTAATGACCCAATTCGATGAATGCCATGTTGAGCACATTCCAAGGGAGGAAAATGCTAAGGCAGATGCATTATCAAAGTTTGCTTCATCTGAGATAGAGGAAAGTTCAGGAAGTGTGTACTTCCGCGTCCTGAAGACACGAAGCATTGATGTTAAGCTTGTAGCTCCTATAGGTCTGGGGACGTCGTGGATAGATCCCATTAGGACTCATATTCAAACCGGTTGGTTGCCGAACGATGCTACTGAAGCACAAAAATTGGTTGTTCGAGTACTAAGATACTCTTTGATAGAAGGAATTCTGTATAAAAGATCTTTCGTGGTTCCCTACTTAAGGTGTCTCAGGCCTGATGAGGCACGCTTGGCTCTTGAAGAAGTACATGAAGGCATATATGGGCAACACTTGGGGGGCAGGGCCTTAGCTCATAAGATAACCCGTTTAGGCTTCTATTGGCCAGAAATGATGGCTGATGCCAAAGAATATGTGAAAAAGTGTGACCGCTGTCAGAAGCACGCACCAGTCGTTAGACAACCCCCCGAGATGCTGACCTCCATCAACTCGCCCATCCCCTTTGCTATGTGGGGAATGGATATACTGGGCCTTTCCCCATGGCCACGGCACAAAGGAAGTTCCTGATTGTAGCCACTGATTATTTTACTAAGTGGATTGAAGCCAAGCCTTTGACCAAAATCACAACTAAGCAAGTTGCACAATTCCTGTGGGAAAATATCATGTGCCGGTATGGAATTCCCCGCATCCTAGTCACTGACAATGGAACACAATTCAACAATAAGGAATTCAAGAAGTATTGTGAGGAGAATGAAATTGAGTTACGATTCACCTCGGTGGCTCACCCGCAAGCCAATGGGCAAGCGGAAGTGGCGAACGAATAATCCTGGATGGACTAAAGAAGAGGATCGAGAAGTCAAAGAATAACTGGGTGGATGAAATACTCCCAATACTATGGGCCTATAGGACTACCTGTAGAGTCACGACTGGAGCAACTTCCTTCATGTTAGCACATGGTGCAGAAGTAGTTGTTCCTGTAGAGTTATCACATTCTTCCCCCAGGATTCAAGCTTTTAATGCTGAGGAAATGAAGAAGGACAGAGGTTAGCCCTGGATCTAATTGATGAAGTACGAGATGAGGCACATGCAAAGATAGTGGAATATCATAAAAAAGCTACGTTCTACTACAACCTAAGGGTTAGAAAGGTTCTTCAAACAGGGTGACTTAGTCTTGAGGAAAGTGGAAGCTTCTGGTGTAGGACAGAAAGGGAAACTTGCCCCAAATTGGGAAGGGCCATACAAAGTCAAGAGCGTTCAGGGCAGAGGAACCTACAAGCTGGAGACTATGGATGGTTTTGAAGTCCCGAGAACTTGGCATGCCCAAAACCGGAAGGTTTACTATGTGTAGAACAGTTAAAGTACGATTCTCACTTGTCAGAGTGACAAGTAGGTTTAAAAGCACCTTGAAGCTTTGCTTGCTTAGGATTTTTTATATAGAAGATATGTTTACATTTTATCAGGGTTGAACCCACTTCATGTAAGGTATCAAGAATAACAAGTTATAATAAAAAGCGTTCGACTTAATCTTAGCCTATTAGATTGATGCATTATGAAGGATAAAACCAAGTTATAAACTTGAGTTTGAAAACTCGGAAAAAATATGATGATACTTGGGCAATACAACTGAAAATAATAAAAGTCAATTACAAAGTTTAATATTGTCTAAGAAAGAAGAAATACATAAAACTTAGGCATTGGAAGGCTCAGACTCTTTGGAACCACTATCCAAAGTCTCCTCGGACGTCTCTTTAGTCGGTCCCTCGGAAGTCTCTTCGGAAGTCCCTGCAGAGGTTCCCTCGGAATTATCCTTAGACGTTTTGGATATTGCAGGAGACGCTGGATTAGGGGATGCTGGTTTTGGAGACTCTTCTACCCTGGCCTTCTTTATAACGGGCTCAGTCTCCTCAGAAGAAGATTCCTCATCTTCAGAGCTGGATTCAAGCTCCTTCCTTTTTTGGCCTTGGCCTTGACTCCCCGATGGGCCATCCTTAATCAGATAGGCAAGCTTATCTGCAACGCCCCCAAGTGCTGGGACTTTCACAGGGCAGGGGAAAGAAGATTGTTCAAGAACCTCAGGAAATTCTTCCTGGATAGCCTCCACAGCAGCGTCCCAGCCTTCCTTGTAGCTGACTGGATGTAGGAGGGCGTCATGCTCCACCATTAAATCCTTGAATTCCTGAGTATCCATCCAGCCGTCAAAAGCTTTATCTTTTTGAGCCTTGAGGATAACATTCTCAGCCAGGGCCGTTTCAAGGTCAGAAGTTGATGAGGCGAGTTGGGCTTCAAGAGCCTCTATCCTCTGGTTGGCCTCCTCCAGCTTCTTGTTTTCATCCTCTAGGCCAACTTTCCAAGCCTTGGCTTGGTGAATCGCCCCTTGAAAATGGACGTTCGCCTACAAGATACAAAGCAAAAGTGAGAAATGAGAAAAATTACGAAAAAAAGCTATGAATGCCAAAATAAAAAGACGTACCGTCGCCAAAGCCTGAGCTCCGAAAAGCTCGTTAGCCTCCAAGTCCTGTTGAAGGACAAGGTCATGATAGTCAATCGGGGAAATGGAATGCATAGACCATTCCTTGGCAAGCGCTGTGTTGCCAACAATCGAATCCTTGCCCCGAATTCCCCAAGCGGGTTGGAAGAAACCCCTGGTTTTTGTTTAGTACGTAAAGGTTGGCCGGGGCCTTCCTCGCCTGGTTCCTTCGCCTGGAGTAGGAACTCCGGGAAATGATCCCCGAGGCGGGGGTCTTGGAAGACCTTCCCAACACGTTTCATCCTGGTTGTCTCCAGGTCTTTAGGCCTTGTAGCCTCCTCAATCTTCTCAGCCACTGCAACAAATAAGATAAGTGAGTTGAGAAATTAGCAAAGTAAAAGAGGGAAGAAACGAAGACAACTAGAGAATGCAGGAAACATACTCTTTCTAGGAATGGGAGAAAGGCCACGTTCTACAAGAACGGTCTCCCTGATGAGATCCCAGGAATGGGAAGTCCCATTATCTTGAGTAAGGAGGTTGAAAGCTCTGGTCTCCTCCTTAGACAAAACTATATCGTTAGGGCTCCCATCTACAGCTAGCCCAAAAGATGAACGAAAGAGGGTGCCCCAATCACCGTCCTCCCAAAGAACGTACAAAAAATCTTTCTTCCACCCCAAATTATTGTTGGGGATGGACTTCCCATTCACTATGTGGGGAACGGTTGGGCGCTGGTTCAAAGAAACCCACCCCGGATTCTTGTCGGGACTATTCTTGAACTGAAAAATCTTCCTAAAAATGGCAACCGAAGTAGGGACGTTGTGTTTGGCGCATTACGACAAGTAGCACAGAATCAACCTCCAAGAGTTTGGAGGGAGTTGGCAAGGGCTGATGCCCACATCAACTAGCAAAACCGGGATAAATGAGTGAAAGGAAAGTCTGATACCTGCCCTTAGAGTGTCCCTGTAGACACATAGTGCGTCCTTCCTCCATTGACAGGCCCTGTCGGCCGGACCCGCAAGAACTAGCGTGAAAGGTTCCTTGATTTTGAAGCAAGCACTCAACTTGTCCAGCTCCTTTAGATCCCACAAGACACTGATGTGGTCGTGTGCATCTAAATGCGCATCAGACGGGTACTCATCCCCTCGGGTGTTGATCATATCAATCAAGGAAGTGTACCTTGATCGAATGGGGAATTTATTGGACTTTCTGGCCACGTTCATCTTGGCCAAACGAGTCATTTTCTTATCAGCTATCTGAAAAAAAGGGGGGGCACATAAGAAGACAACTTTAAACTCAAATTATGCAAAAACAAGCATAAAAATAAAAAAGGGAAAAGTGTTTACCTGAAGTAATGCTGCTAAAAGAGACTGGCTTGCTAAATGGAGGCTTTGGGGCTCGAAGAACTCCGACCTACAGTTATTTCTCTAAGATCCTTAACAGAAGAAAAGAGAAGGAGAAGTTAGAAATGAGAAAGTGAGGAGCAATACACTCTACTCACTCCTTTATATAGGAGAAAAAGTGAAGTTGAAGGGACAAAAAGCCCAGTAAGATTAAAAGCCCAAAAAAGAAAGCCCAGAAATGGAACATTCCAGAATACTCCAAGGAATTCCAAAGGAAATAAACAAAAATTCCCGAGAATTCTAAAGAAGGTGTTTTAACATATTAAAGTCCAGATTAATATGGAAGAGGCCCAATAGGAGGCCCAAATCCAATTAGGATTTGGAAAAATAAAAGGCCCAAATCCAATTAGGATTTGGAAAAATAGAGGCCCAAATCAAAGCCCTAAAGAGATAAGGCCCAAACAAGGCCCAATCCAAAATGAATTAGGAAGAAGCCCAATACAGATCAGGATTGAGGTCGAATTCGAGGTCGTGAATTCTATTCGAATTCTTTCGAACAGGTGCCCAAAAATTATGTGTAAAAAAGACCAGGATTGAGGTTGAATTCCAGGTCATGAATTCTATTCGAATTCTTTCGAACAGACACCCAAAAATTACGGGTAAAAAAGATCAGGATTGAGGTCGAAAACCAGGTAAATAAGACCAGGATTGAGGTTGAATTCCTGAATCAAGCACAATATTTTTCGAGAATAAGCACAAAAATCTCGACTAAAATCCAGGTCGAAGGTTCGACTAGGATCTTGGTCGAAATCCAGGTCGTGAATCCTAGTCGAAACCTTACGACCAGGAAGCAAATAAGCTCAAAAATCTCGACTAAAATCCAGGTCGAAGGTTCGACTAGGATCCTGGTCAAAATCCAGGTCGTGAATCCTAGTCGAAACCTTACGCCCAGGAAGCAAAGAAAGACACAAATTTCGACCAAAATCCAGGTCGAAGATTCGACTAGGATCTTGGTCGAAATCCAGGTACTGGATCCTTGTCGAAATCCTTCGACCAGGATTGAAAGACTGGCCCAAAATTCGACTATGATCCAAGTTCAAATTTTGACTAGGATCCTGGTCAAAAAGGGGCTGAAAATTTAAAAATATTTGTGAAAAATTGCAGAAAATTTGGAAAAATATCGAAAATAAAGGGAAAATTCCTGAAAAATACCAGAAAATTCCTAAAAATAGGGAAAAGGTAAGAAAATAAAAAGGAAGTTTTTAAAACGAACCTGAAGCCGCGTACAAGGCAAATCGTTGTAAATGTGTAGGTCGCTCCACACGTTACGCAAAACGATACCTTGTAAGGGAATGAATGAACTTAACTTTTGCGAAATCTTATACGGTTTCCCAAAAGTTGGGGGGCAAATGATAGGGATAAATAAATCCTGAATGTGTAAATTAAATATTATATTAATTATACATGATTTGGGCTGCTAGGCCCAATAAGAATATGTATGACATTCAGACCAAAAAGGTTAACACAGTGATCAGGCCTGAAGGACCAGATCAGGCCTGATGGAACAAAGAAGGCCCAAAAACCCTGAATATTAATTAATTTCATAATTAATTAATAAGGGAAAAATCAGCTATTGAGAAGAGTCCCAATAAGGACATAAATCCTTGCAGATTAGCCTCTAAGGGACCTAGAAGGATAAGGAATCAGTTTCCTACTATTTAGGACTCCAAAGTCCATTCTAATTCGGAGACTTGTCTACCAAGTCTCCTATACCAAATCCAATTCAAGGACCACCAACATCTATATAAGGGGTCTCACCCCACAAATCAGAACTATATTTTTGACTTGATCCTTGGCAATCAGCAAGGTACGTAGGCATCTTGTTAAGGCAGATTGAGTCACGAAACACAAGAGCAGTCAAATCGAGCCTCGAAGCTCACGTTCCTTAGTAATAAATACAGCAATTATATATCTCAGTTTTTAATCCATAACACCTGTTCCTAATGCTCCTAGAAAGAAATGTTATAACTGTGGAAATTCTAACCATCTGGCTTCTTTTTGTAGGAAGAATAAGAACATAAACTCCTTACCTTCAAAATCAGGAGTTAAGAGTCAGTCTGTTAGATATAGGCCACAAAATCCTTGTTTTCATTGTGGTAGTTTATGGCATTCCATTTATACTTGTAAGGAATATCATAGTTTGTATTATGATTATTATCAAATAAAACCTTCTTTAAAGAAAGTTAGCATTATTCCTTCTAGTGTAAATTCTGATGCAAAGTCTGATACTGTAATTTCTGATAAGAAAAACGTTAACATAAACTCTGATGTTAAATCCGCTGCAAATGTTAACAAACTTAATAAGGCCAAAGGATCCAAGCAAGTCTGGGTCCTTAAAACTAATCATTAGTGGTCTTTGTGATTGCAGGGCAACAGGAAAAACATCCTAGTTCTGGACAGTGGATGTTCAGGACATATGACTGGAAATAAAGCCCTGCTATCAGACTTTGTGGAGAAAGCTGGCCCAAGTGTTTCCTATGGAGATGGCAACATGGGAAAAACTCTGGGATATGGCAATATCAATCCTGGGAATGTCATCATTGAAAAAGTAGCTCTAGTCTCAGGACTTAAACATAATTTGTTGAGTGTTAGTCAAATATGTGACAGAGGTTATCATGTGGATTTCTTTGAAGAACACTGTGAAGTTGTAAGCAAATCTACAGGAAAAGTTGTTCTGAAAGGATACAGGCATGGTAACATTTATGAAGCCAAGCTTTCAACAAGTTCTAATGGTTCTGCAATCTGTCTGTTAAGTAGAGCATCAATTGAAGAAAGCTGGGATTGACACAAAAAACTATCTCATTTAAATTTTAACAATATAAATGAACTTGTCAAGAAAGATCTTGTGAGAGGACTGCCAAAATCAGTATTTGCTCCTGATGGCCTTTGTGATTCCTGTCAAAAGGCAAAACAAAGAAAATCTTCATTCAAGAGCAAGACTGAATCTTCAATTCTTGAGCCTTATCACCTACTACATGTTGATCTATTTGGTCCAGTGAATGTCATGTCTATTGCAAAGAAGAAATATTCTATGGTCATAGTGGATGAGTTCACCAGATACACATGGGTGTATTTCTTGCACACAAAAAGTGAAACTGCGTCTATCTTGATTGATCATGTCAAACAACTGGATAAATTGGTTAAAGACTCTGTGAAAATCATAAGAAGTGGTAATGGCACTAAGTTCATAAATTTGATCATGGAAGAGTTCTACAAAGACCAAGGAATTAAGCAGGAATTTTCTGCTCCTAGAAATCCAGAAAAATGGAGTTGTTGAAAGAAAGAATAGAACTCTTATTGAAGCTGCACGAACTATGCTTGATGAAGCAAAGTTACCAACCTACTGTTGGGCTGAAGCTGTGCAGACTGCTTGTTTTACTCAGAATGCAACACTTATCAACAAGCATGGAAAGACACCATATGGGATGGTGAAGAAAAAAAAAGCCAAATCTGATCTAAAAGCTATCCAAATTTGATCTAAAAGCTGATGAAGGAATTTTTGTTGGATATCTACTTTCCATAAAAGCCTTCAGAGTCTATAATTTAAGAACAAGTATTGTCATGGAATCTATCAATGTCTCTTTTGATGATAAGAAGATTACTGGACTTGAAGATCTCAATGATCATGATCAGGTAAGATTTGAGAATGAAGTTTTAAATTCTGATTTTGTAAATCCTGACAGTCTAAATCCTGACAGTCTAAATCCTGATACTACAAACTCTGATGGGTTAAACTCTGATGTTATTGAAACTGTGGTAACTACGCCAAAGGAAAATGCACCTGTGCAGGGGGGCATATTATAGATACAACCACATCTCAAGAAGTATCAGAATCTAGAACAGGCTCTTCAAGTTCTGATTCATCAAGTTCTGATGGGGCAAGTTTTGATGATTCTGGAAACTCAAATTCTGATTCATCAAGTTCTGATGGGCCAAATTCTGATAATTCTAGAAACTCAAATTCTGAAGGATCCAACTCAGAGAGCATAATTTCAGGGGGAGCATCAGAAAATGTTGATAAAGACAACATGGATCATGGGGGAGCATCCAGTTCTAGAGATAACCTTCCATCTGCAAGGAAGTGGACTAAAGCACATACACCTGACTTGATTATTGGAGATCCTGAAGCAGGTATTAGAACTAGAACAGCAACATCAAATGAATGTCTCTATCATTCCTTTCATTCTCAGACTAAACCAAAAAAAGTGGAAGAAGCTCTTCAAGATGCTGATTGGGTGCAAGCAATGCAGGAAGAGTTAAATGAATTTGAAAGAAATAAAGTCTGGACCCTAGTGCCAAGACCAAAGAACAGATCTATTATTGGTACAAAATGGGTGTTGTGATGGCATAATTACAAGGAATAAAGCAAGGCTGGTTGTAAAAGGATACTCTCAACATGAGGGAATTGATTATGATGAAACATTTGCATCAGTTGCTAGATTGGAAGCCATAAGGATATTTTTGGCTTATGCTGCTCACAAAAAGTTTACAGTCTTTCAAATGGATGTAAAAAGTGCTTTTCTTAATGGAGAATTAAAAGAAGAAGTATATGTTGAACAACCTACAGGTTTTGTAGATTCAAAATTTCCTCATCATGTCTACAGACTTGATAAAGAACTTTATGGCCATAAGCAAGCTCCAAGAGCATGGTATGAGACATTAGCTCAGTTTCTTCTGGAAAGTGGATTTAACAGAGGGACTATTGACAAAACATTGTTTTATCTCCACCATGGAAAGGACTTACTTTTGGTGTAGATATATGTTGATGATATCATTTTTGGTTCTACAAATGACAGACTTTGTAAAAAGATATCAAATGAGTATGATGGGAGAACTTAGCTATTTTTTGGGCCTTTAAGTCAAGCAGAATGAAGAAGGAACTTTTATTTATCAATCTAAGTACACCAGAAATTTGTTGAAGAAATTTGAAATGCAAGACTGTTCAAGTGCATCCACTCCTATGGCCACTGCAACAAAATTGGATTAGGATACTTGTACATCAGTAGGTATTACTGATTACAGAGGTATGATTGGCTCACTACTCTATCTAAATACAAGTAGACCTGATATCATGTATGCTACCTGTCTTTGTACAAGATTTCAAGCAGATCCAAGAGAATCTCACTTAACAGCTGTAAAAAGAATTTTCAAGTACCTTAAGGGTATAGCTGATCTAGGATCGTGGTATCCTAGGGAATCAGACTTTAAGCTAATAGGTTACTCAGATGCAGATTTTGCAGGATGCAAAATTGACAGGAAAAGCACAAGTGGAAGCTGCCAATTTGTTGTGAATATGTTGTGTACTTGATGATTACCTAAACAAAACATCTAAGTAGATTTTACTTAGTGAAATAATGTAGCACTCGACGGATAAGAATTAAAGTCCCGACGGATGACTCATTATAGTCCCAACGGATGATTAACTTATTATCCATCGAGTGAGTAATTTATGTAATAATAAGTTTGTAGCATAGTGTTGTATGCACCTTTGTATAGAATCTGGAGTAGCATATAAGTCATGTTGACTTTAACTAGATATGCAGAATAGGTTGATTAACTGTACATAAGCAATGTCTTGTAATTCTGTATAAGTGAAATGATGTCAAGTGCCAAAATAGCTACCAACGGATGCTTAACAAAGCTTCGACGGATGATCAAATGACTATCAACGGATGTTTAACATAACAGTCGATGGATTATCAATTAAGTCATCGACGGATGATCTGAAAGTCGACAGATGATCACATCAAGATTCAAACATCAGTTGAACAGTGAAAGCTGACACACAGCCGTTGAGTTGGATACAATTACACTATGGAAGCCCATTAACTGGGTAATAGAGGACGAAAAGCAGCAAAGATCAAGACTGTTAGATTTTATATTTGTTCAGTTCTTTTGACTTTGTAATCTTGGTAATATATAAACCAAGAGAGTAGCAAATAGAAAAATAACAGAGAGAGCTAAGAAACAACAACAGAGAAATCTTTGTAAGCACTATCTTTAGCATTTCTTGTGTTCTTAGCAGTTCTATTTTGTGTAAGCAGCTGTGAGCATTTCTGCACACAGAGTCCTCTCGATATATTAAATATATCTCTGGTGGAATTGTTTAAATCCACCAGAAAGTTTTTAAAGACTCTTGTTTTTAATTACTTATGTTTTGATTCATTCAAGTTTACATTCTGCATTGTGCTAATCAAAACAAATATATCCATAATCGAGTTGAACATTTTTATTTCAAGAAAAAGGTTCAAGAATTCCATTCAACCCCCCTTCTGTAATTCTTACTATATTGTTAAGGCACTAACAATTGGTATCAGAGCAAGCTCTTAGTCTACAAAGAGTTTAAAGATCAAAACAATTCAGCAAGATGAACAAGAAAGATGTTGGAGTCAAGATTCCTTTTCCTGATAAAGATAATTACCATCATTGGAAGGTAAAGATGCATCTTCATATGCTCTCTCAAGATGAGGCCTATGTGGACTGCATAGAAAGAGGCCCTCATGTTCCAATGAGAGCTGTAACAGGAAATGAACCATCTGTTCCAAAGCCAAGGCATGAATGGTCTGATCCTGATATTGAACAAGTCAGGAAAAATAAAAAGGCCATGAACATTCTGTTCAATGGTGTTGATGCAGACATGTTTGATAACATCATTAACTACAAGACTGCCAAGGAAGTTTGGGACACAATACAGATAATCTATGATGGTACTGAGCAAGTAAGAGAAAATAAAATGCAGCTCCTGATTCAGCAATATGAGCATTTTCACAATGAAGAAAGTGAGTCACTCACTGACATTTTTAGTAGATTCCAAAAGCTACTAAATGCTCTTAAATTATATGGAAGAGTCTATCAGACTAAAGACTCCAATCTGAAATTTCTCAGATCTCTTCCAAAGAAATGGAAACCAATGACAGTCTCATTGAGAAACTCACAAGATTATAAGGAGTTTACTTTGGAGAGACTGTATGGCATTCTGAAGACCTATGAGCTTGAGATAGAGTAGGATGAAATAATGGAGAGAGGAAAGAAGAAAGGAGGATCCATTGCACTAGTGGCTGAACTGGAAAAGGAGAAGGAAGTGAAGATGGAAGCTGTGGAATCAACTTCAAAGGCCTGTGAAAGCAAGGGTAAAGGGCTAGCTACAGAAAGTGAAGATTCATTGAGTCAAGATGACATGGAGGACATTGATGAGCACCTAGCATTCCTTTCAAGAAGATTTGCCAAGCTCAAGTTCAAGAAGAACTTTGGAGCTGCCAAGCCAAATAGAAACATGGTGGATAAATCAAAATTCAAGTGTTTCAAATGTGGCTTGGCAGGGCATTTTGCAAATGAGTGTAGAAAGTCAGATTCCAGTAAGAAAAGATTTGAGTCTGTGGATTATAAGCAAAAATACTTTGATCTACTCAAACAGAAGGAAAGGGCTTTTATTACACAAGAGAATGACTGGGCAGCTGATGGTTTGGATGAAGATGAGGATGTCAGCTATGTCAATCTAGCCCTTATGGCCAAGTCTGATGAAACAGAGACAAGTTCCTCAAGCAATCAGGTAATCACTACAAACCTTGCACATTTATCTAAAGCTGAGTGTAATGATGCAATAAATGACATGTCTACAGAATTGTATCATTTGCGTGTTACACTTAAGTCCCTCACTAAAGAAAATGCTAAAATCAAAGAAAACAACTTGTTTTTGAGTGAGAGGAATAATGTGCTTGAGTCTCAGTTTGTTGGGTTTGAGAAACTAAAAATTGAGTGTAGAATTGCCAAGGAGGAATTAACTGAGTCCTTGAAAAAGGAAGAAATTTTAAAGAAGCAGCTCGATCGTGAACAGGAGGTGATTAAAGCATGGAAAACATCCAGAGATGTTCATGCTCAAATCACCAGGGTTCAAGGAATTGAGTCTTTTGTGATGAAGCCTGGAAAAAAAATAAGGAGAAACTAGAACCTATTTTGGTAGATGGATTGCTGACAGATGTAGACTCGACGGATGATGAGGACTATCCATCGGATAACAAAAAGTGTTATCCGTTGAATGATAAAAATCCTCATCCGTTGGCTGTGAGCAAACCCATTAGCAAAGCCAAATTAACCAAGCTAAATGAAAAGTATGGGTCTGTTTCCAAGAACTTTGTTTCAGGAGAGTCAAGCCAAGCCAAGAAAGGGAAGAAGGCTAATGTTGGTCACATGACTGTCAAACAGTTAAGTGACAGACTTGAGAAGATAGAGGTAAAAATAGAGACTAAAAGGAAAAACAATAGGAATGGTAAAGTAGGGATTAACAAACATAATAACTACACACCTGACAAATATGCTCCGAGAAAAATCTGTGTCAAGTGTGGTAGTGTAAATCATTTGTCTGTTAATTGCAAAACTGCCATGCCTACTCCCATGTCTGTTCAGCCTCAATTCTCTAACATGAATGCCATGCCTCCCATGCCTGTAAATGCTATGACTACACAGAACATGAATGCACAGTTTGCTAATATGCCATTTGCACCTAATCCATATTATGCTGCATACAATATGCCTCAAATGCCATTTAGCAAGCCTTACTGGAATAACATGTTTGCACCAAGCATGCCATTTCCTGTTAGCCATAACATACATAATAATTCTGTTGCATCTAGTGGTTTCAAAGGCCCAACCCAAATGACTAAGGAAGAATCTGAAATTCCTAAGTCAAATGAGTTAAGACCTAAGAAACAGAAGAAGAAAGCTAACAAGGCAGGACCCAAGGAAACTTGGGTACCAAAATCAACTTGATTTGATTTTGATGTGTGCAGGGAAACAGAAGGAATCTTTGGTACTTGGATAGTGGTTATTCAAGACACATGACTGGTGATTCTACCCTGCTCACGGAGTTTGAAGAGAGAGCTGGCCCAAGTATCACTTTTGGAGATGACAGAAAAGGTTACACTGTGGGATATGGCTTGATTTCAAAGGATAATGTCATCATTGAAGAGGTTGCCTTAGTGGATGGTCTCAAACACAATCTGTTGAGCATCAGCCAGCTTTGTGACAAAGGCAACTCAGTAACCTTCAACAAAGAAGCCTGTGTTGTGACTAACAATCAAAACAACAAAGTGGTTCTCACTGGTGTGAGAAGAGGAAATGTGTACCTAGCTGACTTCAACTCAACCAAAGCAGAATCTGTAACTTGTCTTCTCAGCAAAGCAAGTCAAGATGAAAGTTGGCTATGGCACAAGAAGCTATCCCATTTGAACTTCAAGACCATGAATGAGCTGGTAAAGAAAGAGCTAGTTAGAGGCATTCCTATGGTGGAGTTTACAAAGGATGGACTGTGTGATGCCTTCCAAAAAGGGAAGCGGATTAAAGCATCATTCAGGAAGAAACTTGATTCAGCAATTGAAGAGCCTCTACAACTGCTTCACATGGATTTGTTTGGACCAGTCAATATATTGTCAATCTCAAAGAAAAGATTTTGCCTAGTAATTGTAGATGATTTCTCAAAGTTCTCTTGGACCTATTTCCTAAAGTCCAAGGATGAAGCTAGTGAAATCATCATCAATCACATAAGGCAAGTCAACAATCATCCTGATTTCAAAGTTAGAAGAATCAGGAGTGATAATGGAACTGAGTTCAAGAACTATGTCATGAGAGCATTTTGTGAGGAAAATGGAATCTTGCATGAGTTCTCAGCAGCAAGGACTCCTTAACAGAATGGAGTAGTGGAAAGAAAGAATAGATCTCTTATTGAAGCTGCAAGGACAATGCTTGAAGAATCAAAACTACCAACATACTTCTGGGCTGAAGCTGTAAACACTGCATGCTACACTCAGAACATCTCTCTGATTAATCAAGCAAGATGCATGACACCTTATCAATTGTTCAAGAACAAGAAGCCAACTCTGAACTTTCTTCATGTCTTTGGCTGTAAATGCTATATTCTGAGAAATCAAACTGATCAAAATGGGAAGTTTGATGCTAAAGCAGATGAAGGAATTTTTGTTGGATATGCTGTTGGTAAAGCATATAGAGTCTACAATCTAAGAACCAACATTGTTGTTGAATCCATACATGTTGTGTTTGATGATAAAAAGATTGAAGGACTAAAAGATGGAGATTACCATGAGAGCCTCAAATTCGATAATGTTTAGATGGTCAGTGATGAAAGTGATGATGAGAGTGATCAAGAAACAGTATCTAAGGATAATGCAGACAAATCTACCACAAATGAGGCACTTGACTCAACATCCGTCGAGTCACATAATGCTTCATCCGTCGGAAGGCAATCTGTGTTATCCGTCGGAAGACAACCTGACTCATCCGTCGGTACTCAAAATTCACCATCCGTCGGGTTATCTAAAGGAGCAGGAAATCAAGGAAGGTCACCCATAGAAAGTACCCCTTTCTCAAATCAAAGATCCACAAACTCAGGGGGAGTTTCTAGCAATCAAAACTCAATCACACATCAAGACAACATTGAGGTTTCTTCATCTAGAGCTAATCTACCTCAACCAAGAAAATGGACAAAAGATCACCCCTTTGAACTGATTATTGGTGATGTTTCTTCCAGAGTTCAAACAAGAAGAGCAACTCAGGAAGAATGTCTATGCAGCAGCTTTCTGTTAAAGGAAGAACCAAAGAAGGTAGAAGAAGCTTTGTTGGATCCTGATTGGATTTTAGCTATGCAGGAGGAGCTAAACCAATTTGAAATAAATAAAGTCGGGAAGCTGGTACCCAAGCCTAAAGGAAAGAATCCAATAGACACCAAATGGGTATTCAGAAACAAGATGGATGTAAATGGCATAGTAGTAAGGAACAAAGCCAGATTGGTTACTAAAGGCTATTGCCAGCAAGAGGGAATAGATTTTGATGAAACTTTTGCTCCTGTTGCAAGACTTGAAGCCATCAGAATCTTCTTAGCCTATGTAGCCCATGCCAACTTCAAGGTCTATCAAATGGATGTCAAAAGTGCCTTTCTGAATGGGGATTTGGAGGAAGAAGTGTATGTTAGTCAACCTCCTGGCTTTGAAGATCCAAATTTCCCAGAGTATGTCTATTATCTACTGAAAGCACTTTATGGACTGAAGCAAGCACCTAGAGCCTGGTATGACACTTTATCAAAGTTCCTTTTGGAAAATCACTTCACAAGAGGTACTGTAGATAAAACTTTATTTTTCAGAAATGTTAATGGCTCTAGCATACTTGTTCAAATTTATGTAGATGACATTATTTTTGGCTCTACAGATGAGAAACTTTGTAAAAAGTTTGCCAAACTTTGGTTTACAAGTTAAGCAAGTTAGTGATGGAATATTCATTAGTCAAACTAAATATATTTTTAATCTTTTAAAGAAGTTTGATCTAATGGATTGCACATCTGCAAAAACTCCCATGGCCACTACAACTAAGCTTGAACTAAACACTACTGAAAAGTCTGTGGATATTTCAAGTTATAGAGGCATGGTTGGCTCACTTCTGTACTTAACATCTAGTAGGCCAGATATAATGTTTGCTACATGTTTGTGTGCTAGATTTCAGGCTGATCCTAGAGAGTCTCATTTAATAGCTATTAAGAGAATCTTCAGATATCTCAAAGGAACACCAAACCTTGGCATTTGGTATCCTAGAGATTCTGGCTTTGATCTAACTGGTTATTCAGATGCAGATTATGCAGGTTGCAGAATTGATAGAAAAAGAACAACAGGAACCTGTCAATTTTTAGGAGACAAGCTTGTGTCCTGGTTCAGTAAAAAGCAAAATTAAGTTTCTACATCTACAGCTGAAGCTGAATATATTGCTGCTGGCAGTTGCTGTGCACAGATTTTATGGATGAAAAATCAATTGCTAGACTATGGTTTGCAAGTTGAAAGGATTCCTATTTTATGTGACAACACAAGTGCAATTGCCATCACTGAAAATCCAGTACAACATTCAAGGACAAAGCATATAGACATCAAGTACCATTTCATAAGGGAACATGTAATGAATGGTACTGTAGAGTTACATTTTGTTCCAAGTGAGAAGCAACTTGCAGATATTTTTACCAAGCCACTGGATGAATCCACCTTTTCTAGGTTGGTAAGTGAGTTAGGTATGCTTAATTACTCTTGAATTTATCTGAATTATTTTGCAAGTTGAAAAGTAGCCAGAAATTTAACTGATTTTTAGTCTTGGATGAAAATTTTGGCTAAGTCAAAATTTGCATCTCGACGGATGACCATTATCCATCGAGTTGAGTCATCCATCGATATACAAATTGTAAATAAAAATCAATTACTTTTCTGGAGTACTTTAAAGCTCGACGGATATCAACTTATCCTCATCCGTCGAAGTGTCTAAATCTTAACCGTTAATTCCTTGAACATTATCCATCGAGTATACTTACAGTTTGTAAGCATTACACGACGGATAATGGGTGGAATTTTTACAGTTTATTTTAAAACGACTATTTTAGACAATTTCTATTGGGTAATTTACTTCTCTTTATTATTTTTATCAGTTGATTTTGAGTAAAGTATAAAAGCTTATTTCATTCTAATCATTTTCTTTTATCATTCTCAAATTCAGCTGTGTTACTTCATTCTTTCTCAAGCAAAAATCCTCTTTCTCTTCAAACTTTTCTTCTCTAACAATGGCACCCGTAGTTAAGATCATGTCACAGACTGGGTTCATCTATGAGAAGAACAACTTCACTGCCTTGGTCAATAAGGGGATTCAACAATAAGAAGACTATCATAAGATGATGGACTTCGTGAACAGCTGCAAGTTAAGTTTTGCCATGCTGGAATCACCCACAATTTATTGTGAAGTTGTTGAGGAGATGTGGACAACAACAATCTATAACTCTACTGACAAAACCATCACTCTAACCATCAAAGGTAATGATTTCTGTATCAATAATGATGTCATAAAAGCATGTTTCAAGATTCCTGATGATAATGTAACTGCACCACACACTGACACTGATATTGTCAATATGCTCAATTCCATTCATTATGCACTTCCTACTGCAAAACTAAGTGAAATTAGAAGACTAGGTCTTAGGAAGGAATGGAGTTACTTGTGTGATGTAGTAACTAAAGTCTTTTCTGGAAAAATCAGTAATTTTGATTCTGTGAACATTTCCATGCTTAACATGCTATACATGCTAGTTACAGACAAATATTACAATTTCAGTGACCTTGTTGTGTATGAGTTAGGTTTTAAACTAGGTGACTTAGCCAAAAGAGGAAAGAATATTTACTATGCTAGATTTTTTATGCTTTTGGCTAACCATCTTTGTCAAGAGATTGAACTTGAGAACCCAAACAACAAATTAGCTTGTTGGGTTCAAGAGAGAAGAATCATTGCAGACTTGAACAGAGCCAACCATCACAAGGATGTGCCAATGTTCTATTTTCCTGTAATGCTGACACCTCAGGTAAGTGAGGTAAGTTCATCCAGACCCTCAACTATTCCAATCTCTTCTATTTCTTTGACTTCAGGCATAGCTATGGCAACTGTGACAATGACCAAATAGTTGCCTACCAAAGCTGCCAAAATAACTGCAATTTCTAAATCCAAATCAAAGAAAACCCCCTCTGGTATCTCTCAAAAGATACCAGTTCAAAAATCTACCAAAGCCAAAGAGGGGAGTGTGAAGGAGGGTAAGATAGGTGAGGGAAGGGGTGAACATCAAAGAAACCCCAAGGATAAGGTTGGAGAGTTGAGTGAATCCCAGCCTAGCCACACTGCAGTTTCCCAACAAACTGCAGTGCTTAAAAAGGACAAAAGCTCACTTCTAGCTGCATCCTCCCAAAAGGATGTGGCTATTGAACAAAGCTCTCATCTAAGGGCACAGGCCAAGAGGGTTAGGGACACAAGCTCACACCAAACTTACACTAGAAAGAAGAAATCCAAAATAACTGGGGATGCACAGGGCACACACTTAGTGCAAATTGGTGCTAAAGACACAGTCCCTACACCTTCTCAAATTCAGATTGATGTGGCTCCAATAAATGTGGAGTCACAGCCAAAATATCTTATAATAGAAGCCACAGAAACACAATACTCACCAACTAACTCACTGGAAGTGGACATGATAAACACTTCAATTCCTGATTCCCCTTCTTTAACTCTGTTGGGGAAGCCAAAATCTAGTGCAAGTGAGCATCATCATTCAGATGATTTGTTGGCCACTTGCCAATTCTTTCAGATACTATTGTGACATATGTGCCTCAAATAACTTCAATCGACACAGAGTCAACAATAGTTTCTCTTCCCACCTCATTCATTTCTACTCTCTCGATGGATATTGCTCATCCGTCGAGTAGTGATTGTATCCCGACGAATAAGCTTAACAGCAGTTATCCGTCGGATAGCTTTACCACTCACCCGACGGATATCACTTATCCGTCGAGTGTCTCTGCACAACTTCAAACTTCAATAATTTCAAGTGCAGAAGATTTGGTGGTAATACAATCACTCTTAGGACTGAGAGAGGAGAGTGCATTGAGTGAGAGGCTGGGTTGCTCCCAGGCAAAAGGAGAGGAAAAGAGTGAATCTCAGCAATCCATTCATTCAGGATTGGCAAAAGTGAGTGAGAGGAGTCCCACCTTAGTAGGTGAAGGTGAGGGTGTGAGGATGGGGAGCCAGGGTGAGACCCTGATGCAATAAAAGAGAGAATATGAGAAAAAGGCAGGTACTGGAGAAATAAGGATGGAACTAGCCATTGCTAGTGAGTCAATGATTGTGGATGATGCTGACAAGGAAAGACAATTTCAGCAACATTACAAAGCTGTAATTCATAACATTTCCTTGGATGCTGACACTTTTACTCACCCTGTTTCAGCCTATCAACTGTTGGCTGCTCAGGGCAATGTGGAGGCAGAGCAGACTTTGAATTTAGTGCACACCATAGAATCTCTTCAAAGAGATAAAGCTGCTGTGAACAGAATGCCTTCTCAAGCTGGAGAGCCATCTGAAGAATTTGGAGTAAATTCTGATGATGATGACTCTGGTTCTTTGGATGGAAGCATGAACTTAGGGGGAGCTGAAGGCCCAAGTTCTGCTTTAAGTTTACCTGAATGGGCATGGGCAAAGGAATTTTCACCAGGGCAATTTGAGGTGTCTTTGGTAAAACAAGTAATAGCTATTCAGCAGGCCCTTCAGGAAGCTTCAGATGCTGGTACCAAGGCTGTTCTTCAAGCTCACCTAGACTCTTTACATTTAATGAAGATCCAACACTCAAGACAGAATCTCAGTATGGATGAATTTAAAAAGGAGATAGCTGACTTAAAGACATATAACTCTGAGAAGCTGGATTCAATAATGCCATATGGTACCATGCATGATCTATTACTAAGATTGAGGAGAGAATCAGATTCTGACAAGAAGATAGCCAAGCTGGAGAACAGAGTTCAGGTTATTGAGAATTCAGTGGCTCTACTTCTTCAAAATCAACAGACTCAGACAAATCTTCTTATGCAACTGGCTAAAGCACAAGGCCTAACTCCTCCACTTGATGATAACAAAAAGGGGGAGATAGAATCAAGTAAGGGGGAGAAAGGACCAACTGAGGGGGAGAAACTTCTAGTTCAAATCAGCAAAGTAATTGTACCTTCAATTACTATCTCCAAGCCACCAGTTGCAGATGGTATAGATCTTATAAATGCAGCAGCAGCAAATTTGAAAGATGCTGATAAAGGAGAGTTGACTCTGATCAACTGGAAAAAGATTGATGAGGAAATACAGAAAAAGTTTCAAGTAGTCAAGGAACCAGATCGGTCAGCCATCCATCACTCTCATGTCAAGCCAATCAATGTGAATGAGATGAGCATGAACTATCTGGAGAAAGGACAACCTTCCTGCATCAAGTCTACAAAGGCTGAAACAATTCTTAAACCAAGGGCAAATTATCCAAAGTCATCTTTGAAGAATCCCTTGGACACTGTGTATGAAACACCCAAGCCTGATGAAAAGAAGCTTCTGTCAAGGTCCACTGCCTTCTATAAAGATCCAGCTGATTCATCCTCAAAAAGGAGAATTGCTAAGATATTCAGAAATGGAAAGGAAATTTGTGTGGTAGCTGGACATCCACGATTTGCTCAAGCAAAGAAAGAAGAGAAAGCAAGATTAAAGAAGGAAAAGAGGCAAGCTGCTTTAGATGCAAAGAAATCTAAACAAAAGAAAGAGCAGATTGTCATCTTGGCCAAGCTACAGGCTGTAAACTCTTCTTAACAAATTCCCTCTCAACCATCTGAAGCTGCTGAATCAGAGAAGAAGATTAAAGAACAGAAGAAATCCCCAAGAAAGAAAGAATTGGCTAGAAGAACAAAAAGGAAACTGGATGTTGTTGACAAGGAATTGGAAGATCAATTTCCTAAGGAATCCACACCAGCTAAAACTCAAGCATCAAAGCCCTCTGTGGTATTTGAAGACATAAGGGTGGTGGACCCCTACAGGAACATACATGGAGAGCCTATTGTGCCAAAGGATGAGCCAGTAGAGTGGGATAAATTACCAATTCATGACTTCAACTTGCCAATCCTTACCAAGCCAAAAAGGACAAAATCAAGGGCAGTCAAGAAAGTGAAGCTATCACCTCTCAAATCCAAGTCAGTAGTTAAAGCTCAATCCAAGTTCAACAGGGGAGACTACTTGTACTTGTGTGACATCAAAGAATTCTCAGATCTAAACCTTTATCTGGATGAATAGGATGAAGTAAGGGGAATTGATGCATACAGAAACCTACCTGAAAGGTTGGTGTTCAAGTACAAAGGAGGAATGGAGATGCAGTGGCCTCTTCACAGGATACTTCAAGAAAGCCAAGTTGTGTTGATCAAAGTCTATTCATCCTTCAAGAAAAACTTTGGGTTCAATGTAACTGCAAGAAGACTAGTATTGAAGAGGATTGAAGAACTGAGGAGTGTTAGAGCTAAAGATTCACTCCCAAAGACTCTAATCATCCCATACACAGGGAGAAGAGTGCATCTAAGGCCCTACTGGCTGATGGAATTCCTGGATGATAAGGGAGTTAGAAGATTCTTCAGACTAGAAGACCAATTGAGTATCTCTAGCAATGAGACTCTCTTGGAGATGCAAGAAATACTAGATCTCTCAGAATCTGATGAACTAGAATTCCACAGGCAGCTCCAGAATCAAATTGAAGAAAACAACAGAAAGCTTGGAAGAAGATCCAGACCTTCAAGGAACTAGAAAAACCTGCTCATGCTAGAGGAGCATCTTGAACTGACTGTGAGCCAAACCTTGTACATTTTGTTTAAATGAAGCACTTTCAGTTTTATCTACTTATCTTTAAAAATATATGTTTAGGATGTTTTGTTATCATCAAGTATCTCTTAATTTATGGCTATAATTCCAGTAGACATAAATTGGGGGAGATTGTTGTGAATATGTTGTGTACTTGATGATCACTTAAACAAAACATCTAAGTAGATTTTACTTAGTGAAATAATGTAGCACTCGAAGGATAAGAATTTAGTCCCGACGGATAACTCATTATAGTCCCGACGGATGATTAACTTATTATCCATCGAGTGAGTAACTTATGTAATAATAAGTTTGTAGCACAGTGATGTATGCACCTTTGTATAGAATCTGTACTAGCATATAAGTCATGTTGACTTTAACTAGATATGCAGAATAGGTTGATTAATTGTACATAAGTAATGTCTTATAATTCTGTATAAGTGAAATGAAGTCAAGTGCCAAAATAGCTATCGACGGATGATTAACAAAGCCTTCGACGGATGATTAACAAAGCCTTCGACGGATGATCAAATGACTATTAACGGATGTTTAACATAACAGTTGACAGATGATCAATTAAGTCATCGACGGATGATCTGAGAGTCGACGGATGATCATATCAAGAATTCAAACATCAGTTGAACAGTAAAAGATGACACACAGCCGTCGAGTTGTATACAAACACATTGTGGAAGCCCATTAACTGGGTAATAGAGGACGAAAAGCAGCAAATATTAAGACTGTTAGATTTTATATTTGTTAAGTCTTTTTGACTTTATAATCTTGGTATTATATAAACCAAGAGAGTAGCAAATAGAAAAATAACTAAGATAGGTGAGAAAAAAAACAGAGAAATCTTTGTAAGCATAATCTTTAGCATTTCCTGTATTCTCAGCAGTTCCATTTGTAAGCAGCTGTGAGCATTTCTGCACACAGATTCCTCTTGATATATTATATATATCTCTGGTGTAATTGTTTAAATCCACCAGAAAGTTTTTAAAGACTCTTGTTTTTAATTACTTATGTTTTGATTCATTTAAGTTTACATTCCGTATTGTGCTAATCAAAACAAATATATCTATAATCAAGTTGAACATTTTTATTTCAAGAAAAAGGTTCAAGAATTCCATTCAACCCCCTTCTGTAATTCTTGCTATATTGTTAAGGGACTAACATAGACTCGACAGATGATGAGGACTATCCGTCGGATAACAAAAAGTATTATCCATCGAAAGATGAAAATCCTCATCCGTCGGCTGTGAGCAAGCCCATTAGCAAAGCCAAACTAATCAAGCTAAATGAGATGTATGGGTCTGTTTCCAAGAACTTTGTTTCAGGAGAGTCAAGTCAAGCTAAGAAAGGGAAAAAGGCTAATGTTGGTCACATGACTGTCAAACAGTTAAGTCGACGGACTTGAGAAAATTGAGGTAAAAAACAGAGACTAAAAGGAAAAACAATAGGAATGGTAAAGTAGGGATTATGTAACACCCCCAAATCCGGGGTCGGGGATCCGGGTTGTCACGAGTTCCATTTCCCTTAATAACACCCAATCTTAATAAATAATCAATTACTATGTACTGTGACCCCACAATAAACACACACACTACAAGTTATAGTCTCAGAGATGAATATCCAAAAATAACACGAGTCATTTTATTCCACAATTATATGCCAATACACCTTAAAAGGGTTTTTGAATAAATTTACATTTCTTTGCCATTATTACAATTCATAAAGATACATAAGTCTGGTACATCAAAAGTTGAAAGCCTAGCCTATTCGTAGTTCCTACCTCAGCTACAGCGACATCAACGCCTATAGGAAACTGCGGAACATTTCCTATCCGCTCGCGAATTGGGAGCTTGGTCCTGTTCATTTTGTCTATCTGATGTTGTGTGATGAAAGAAGAAAGCAAGGGTGAGCAACAAGCCCACCAAAATAATATGTATGATGATTTACAATATATGAGCATTCTCATAGTACTCATGGAAGTCTTGGTCAAGAAGAATTGAACCAAGTTGATATCTTAACGCGACCAAGTCGCAAAATATTCAGTATATATATACATATATACTTTTCACAATCTTTGAAATCCTCTGACATGTATAATATACACAGAGTTCTAGTTTATAACTGTATAAAAATATCGTTGCAAGGTGATCTTATATATCTAACCTTGTCTCAACATTTTTCTGAAAATCTTTGTCATGCATAAGATAATCATTAACCAGATATAAGTTCAAAAGATTAAGTTACAAGATACCCCAATATACTTATATATTTTCCAAATACTACCTGAACTACCACCGTTCAAGTTATAACCAGTTTCAAAAGTTCATCACATAGATGAGACTACAAGATAAGACTTGCATAGATTTGATCTTTGAAATATTATTGAATGAAATGAAGTTATGAGATACTTCATTAAGTCCCGATATATATATATATATCCATATACATCTCTCACACATTTCCTGAAAACCTCTGTCATGTAAAGTATGAACAGAGTTGCAATATCCAATGAATTTGGAAAGAAAAGAATTTTGGCATAAACCCGATATCTTGCTGATCAGGCAAAGATACCAATAAGTAACCTTTTCTACTGTAGATGGATGAATTCCTCGCCGGTCATCACCCTGGCCGCATTAGGACCTCGCGCTAGACCGTTACCCGGCCACTCACGCGTGGATGGACTGTCACCCAGCCTCTTACACCTTCATAGACCGTACCCCGGCCTTTCGCTTATGCCGACTCAATTAGATGGACTTACTTCCCGAACGTTGGGCAAGTAAATTCCCTGAACATTATCCATCGAGTATACTTACAGTTTGTAAGCATTACACGAAGGATAATGGGTGGAATTTTTACAGTTTATTTTTAAACGGCTATTTTAGGCAATTTCTATTGGTTAATTTACTCTTCTTTATTATTTTTATCTGTTGTTTTTGAGATAGTATAAAAGCTTATTTCACTCCAATTATTTTCTTTTATCATTCTCAAATTCAACTGCTTCTATCTCATTCTCTCTCAAGCAAATCTTCCCTTTCTCTCTTCAAGCTTTCTTTCTCTAACAATGGCACCTGTAGTAAAGATTATGTCTCAAACTGGGTTCATTTATGAGAAGAACAACTTCACTGCTTTGGTCAATAAGGGTATTCAGCAATCAGAAGACTATCACAAGATGATGGACTTTGTGAAGAACTGCAAGTTAAATTACGCCATGCTGGAATCACACACAATTTTCTGTGAAGTTGTTGAAGAGATGTGGACCACTGCAATCTATAACTCTACTGACAAGACCATCACTCTAACCATCAAAGGTAACGAATTCTGTATCAATAGTGATGTGATAAAAGCATGTTTCAAAATTCCTGATAATAATGTGACTTCACCACACACTGACACTGATCTTATCAATATGCTTAATTCCATGCATTATGCACTTCCTACTTCTAAACTAAGTGATATTAGAAGAATGGGTCTTAGGAAGGAGTGGAGTTTCATGTGTGATGTAGTTACTAAGGTTTTCTCTGGAAAAATCAGTAATTTTGATTCTGTAAACATTTCCATGCTTAACATGCTATACATGCTAGTCACAGATAAATTTTACAATTTCAGTGACCTTGTCTTGATTGAGTTAGGTTTTAAACTAGGTGAGTTAGCTAAAAGAGGAAAGAATGTGTATTATGCTAGATTTTTCATGTTATTGGATAACCATCTATGTCAAGAAATTGTGCTTGAGAACCTAAACAACAAACTGGCTGGTTGGGTTCAAGAGAGAAGACTCATTGCAGACTTGAACAGAGCCAACCATCACAGAGGGATGTGCCAATGTTCTACTTTCCTGTAATGCAGGCACCTCAGGTAAGTGAGGTAAGTTCATCCATCCCTTCAACTATTCCAACCCCCTCAATTTCTTTGAGTTCAGGAGCAGCTATGGCAACTATGACAATGACCAAACAGTTGCCTACCAAAGCTGCCAAAACAACTGTTATTTCTAAATCCAAATCAAAGAAAACCGCCTCTGGTATCTCTCAAAAGGTACCAGTTGAAAAATCCACCAAAGCCAAAGAGGGGAGTGTGAAGGAGTAAGTTAGGTGAGGGAAGGGGTGAACATCAAAGAAACCCCAAGGATAATGTAATAACCCCAAAATTTTGAACTTTTTTTTAACCCTTGTGAATAGTGTTTTTGCTGAAATTTCTGAACAAGAAAACTTTTCATGCCACACTATGTAGGGGTTCTGTTATGGATATTCTGAGATTTTATTAGTACTCTATATGGTATATAAGTGTATGTAAAGATCGTCAGAATCCAATTCCGAACACTTTGATTTTTCCCGAAAATCCACCAGATATCGAAAGAATTGAGTATAAGGTAACAGGATAAAAAGGATTTAAATTCAAGGATTTTAATAGAGGATCATTAAAAGGAATATAATATATTGAGAAAGGTTAAGGGAACCTAAGTAATAAGATCCCGGGTGTGATCCCTCAAACGATAAACGAGAACGAAAGTTAAGCGAACCGTATAACAGATCAACGGTCATTAGGCAAACAATTAGGAATTAATCAAGGAGGTTAGGGATGGTGAGGTCATCCAACCAATGAGAAGAGGGCAAGTAAGAGATGATGACATAATAAGGTGATGCAAGCATGACATAGGGAAGGAGGAGGTGTGGTTGGTTTATAACCACACAAATATAAGGTTAATAAGGTAATTAACCAAAAATCAAAACAAAACCAACCAAGCTAAGCTAAACAAATCACAAACACAAAAATCTCTCTTTCTTCCAAGCTTGCTCTCGGCTTTTTCCATTTTCAAAGAGAAGAATTTTCAAAATTCTAGTTCTAAGCTTCCTAAATTGGTAAGATAATTCTCTAGTACTCCTTATGCATAGTTATGGCTATCTTATGAGTTTAAGCCTCCAATTCATTCTCAATCTTCTCCAAGAAATCAATGAAGAAGACAATGAATAGTGATTTCAAGGTTTTAACTTGATTTTTCTTGTTTTTCCTTTAAGATCCAAGCATCCCTAAGACTCCTCAAGGCTTCTTAAGGCTTCCTAGCTACTCACACCACTTCAAGGAAGGTATATCATCTCCAAACCCTAGCTTTACTTTGTACATTAGGATGATTTTGGTTGTTATGGTAATAGAGTAGCTTAATGCTTGTTGGTTTAGAGTTGGGTTGGAATGGTGGTGAATGGAATGTTGAAATCTTATGGTTTGGTTAAAGGATTTAAGTATAGTTTAAATTCAAGTTTTAGGAATAAGTATAATTGTTAATAAGGAGTTGATTGGGGCTGTTGTAGTGTGATATGGATGGACTTTGGTTGTATGAATGGATTGGGGTTGTTTGGTGATTGAATTGGAATGGTTTAAATTTGGGAAATCGCGTAAACATAGCCGTCGTAATGTCCGATTTACTTTAGACTGCTTTTGTTCATAAAATTAGGACCCGAGAACTCCCTGCTAGGTTTTAACCATTTCCATGTTTAGATAGTTCATGTTATGAGCTTCGTTTTGATATGTGGTTCGTTTGATTCTGATGTACGGTGTAGGAGAAACGGCCATTTTAAGTAACGACGTTTCGCGAACGAACCATTACCCCTCGCCTTACCTTGAAACATAGGTTAATGACCTTAAAGGACTAATTGGAGTATGAAACATTTATGTCAAGTGTATTAGGCAGTTGGTAAGACATTCGTGAAAGAATCGCCTTAAAACTCGTAATGGTTAATTTATTAAAAATGGTGGAGCCGAGGGTACTCGAGCGACTTAAGAGAATCATTAAGCGCGAAGCGAGCGTTAGAGTCTAATTTGGTTAAAGTATAGATTTACAAGTGACTTTGGTTTAATTCCAACTTACATGTTGTTTATAGGTTACCAGACTCGTCCCGAGCCATTTGTAACCCCCAGTCGCTCAGGCAAGTTTTCTACCCGTTATACTGTTGTTGTGATGTATACATATGTATATGCATTATCTTGTGATAGATGCATGATGGTTAATTAGCAAATTCTTGCGATATATTGTAGCATGTGATATGGTATATATGCATGCCTGTTTCGTAATCTTGATACATATATCTGTTGATTCAGTTGATAATACATATGCTAGAGATAAGCGGTATTTGCGTATACCCTTAGTATAGGGGACCCAAAGGTGAACATTTTTCTAAAACCGAGAGTCGATGTTCCCGAGTATAATATATATATATATATATTTATATATATATATGAATAGTTTTCAAAACTATTATTCGAATAAGGTTTATTCGATAACTTTATTTTATTAATGAATATTATTTTGAATATTCATTCGAGGGCTTATGACCCCGTTTATTTTATTAATGAATATTATTTTGAATATTCATTCGAGGGCTTATGACTCCGTTTATTTTATTAATGAATATTATTTTGAATATTCATGCGAGGACTTATGACTCCGAGTTATTTACTAATTAATATTCTTTATTTTATTAAAGAATAATGTGTCGGTAATCAAACTTACTTTTGATTATTCAAATAAAGATATTACTTTCGTATAAGTATATCTTTGGTTGTTTAATAGTCATTTCAAGTATAAGTTTTACAGCATCTACTTCAATTATTTTTATAAAGATTATTCTTTATGGGAATATTATTTAAATAATAATATTCAGATATGTTTTTATATTGGGACTGATTTATTTTATTAAATCAGCATCACTCCGGACATTCTTAAAAATGTTTTGCGAGTCTCCAAAATGATTTTTAAAAGTTAGAGCGGATCCCAAAACTCATTTTTATATTTAAGATCCTCCTTTCGAAGGGGATTTAAATACTCGCTCAAAACCTGAGGGATCCGGCTCTGTGGTGTGTTTTAAATTCGCAAAGAGGTTGCTGTCTTGATAAAAGAATTTTGATTACTTACCCAACATTCGGGAAGTAAAATTCTTGGAACAAGTTAATCCATTAACAGGCATCGCCTGGGAAATATTGGTGAGTTTTCCTTTCCAACTAGATACGACTTCTTGGTGGAGCCGTATCAACAAGTTTCTACTTGGGGAAAGGGGGGACGAGCTTTACGTTTCAGAGTCATGGATTTCATCTGAACTAGGAGTGGCATAAGTGGTCGAGTGGCACCGGCCTAGCCTTATTATATTGGCCCAAAATGGCCTGGAAGTTCCGCTAAGACGGTCCATTCCTTAGGAGTTCAGTGTTCGGTTGACAAGTAAATCCGACAGGTTCTCCTCTACATGTAGAAAATGGTGGGGTTGTACTACTACGACTGATCATCGTAAGTGGTCTTCCTGGCGCGGCAAACTCCCGTAATGAGTTCATCATCCAATTGGATATTTCTGCAACACTACCCAGAGCACTTCGATAGAAAGGCTACGGTTGGGCGATTGTTGAGTGTTGGCAGGGTCAAGTTTTCAAAATGATGTGTGCATCAAATGAAGTATCTCATAACTTCATTTTATTTTGATGATATTTTAAAGATTGATTATATACAAGTTTTGTCTTGTAGCTTAATCTATGGGATGAACTATTTATACATTGAACAGTAGTAGTTCAAGTAGTATTCGGAAGAGATATAAGTATATTGGAGTATCTTGTAACTTCATCTTTTAAACTTATATCTAGTAAATGATTATCTTGTGCATGTCAAAGATTTTCAGAAAAACGTTGAGACAAGGTTAGATATATGAGATCACCTTGCAACGATATTTTTATACAGTTATAAACTGGAACTCTGTGTATATTATACATGTAAGAGGATTTCAAAGATTGGGAAAAGTATATATGTATATATATACTGAATATTTTGTGACTTGGTCGCGTTAAGATATCAACTTGGTTCATTTCTTCTTAATCAAGACTTTCTTGAGTACTATGAAAATGCTCATATATTGTAAATTATTATACATATTATTTCGGTGGGCTTGTTGCTCACCCTTGCTTTCTTCTTTCATCACACAACATCAGATAGATAAGATGAACAGGACCAAGCTCCCAATTCGCAAGCGGATAGGAAATGTTCCGCAGCTTTCTGGAAGCGTTGAGGCCGCTGTAGCTGAGGTAGAAATTACCAATAGGCTAAGTTTTCAACTAATGATGTACCAGACTTATGTATATTATGAATTGTAATAATGGCAAAGAATATGTAAATATATTCAGAAACCCTTTTGAGGTGTAAATGAATTATGGAATAACATGACTTATGTTATTTTTAGTATTCATCTCTGAGACTATAACTTGTGGTGTGTGTGTGTGTATATTGTGGGGTCACAGTACAGAGTAGTTGATTGTTTATTAAGATTGGGTGTTATTAAGGGAAATGGAACTCGTGACAACCCGGATCCCCGACCCCGGATTTGGGGGTGTTACAGAAATGGTATCAGAGCTAAGCGTTATAAACCTCAGAGATGACGTGACGTTAAAATAATAAGTTCACTAAGATAATAAGAACTCTTGCCAAGTTCATAGTCAGACTACCTAACGTAGTGCTGACAGTTAAAACCCTTACGGGAACCCTTATAAATATTCAGATAGTAACATAGTTCGTTCTCGTATAGGGCAGCGGGGCACCGAACCCTGAGGTTCAGGAGCATCAGCATGAGGATGTTTTATTACATGTTGGAGATCAAATTATGAATCCGATAGAGTACCCTAATGAGGGACCGGATGAGATTCATATTGAGAATGTTGCGGTTGAGGATGTTACCCCAGAAGGGATTGTTGCTGAGGAGGATTTCGTGGAGGATCCTGACGGGAGTAAAGAGAGGACCGCTGAGGAATTGATGACCATAGTCAGGGCGACTACCAGAGCAAGAATGGCCGCGAGGGTGGCACTAGAGGATGAAGAGTTACCAAGGGCACAAAGGTTAATGAGGGCAGAAAGAGTGGGGCCTTCCACGGTACCAGATATACCAGTATCAGACCCTCTTCCAGAGGTTCCTGTAGACATCCATGAGGTTCCACCAATTCCTGTTCCCTCCCCTGTACAGAGCCCAGCACCTACTGAGGAAATGCAACCTTTATCTTCTGCACCATTGTCACCTGATACCGTGCTTGGTTATCCATTTGGATCTCCTGGGTCTGCACCACCTGCACCCCATGGACTGCTAGATGCTACCACTCAGGCTTCTCTTATCGCCAATTATCATATGACTTTGGGTGGCCTGTCTGAGGCCCGTAATGTTAGAAGTGATCTGTTGGACCGACTTACTGCACCAAGAATTGAGGGCGGGGTACTTCCGGCAGGATTAGCTCATAGCATGGATAGGATTGAGGCTACCACCCGAATTACAACTAGAGGCCATCTTGAGGGTCAGGTTGATCCAGCTCTACTTGCGACTATCTTAGACCTCATCACCTCTGTGATGGAGCAGGTTAGGGATGTCGTGCGTGCCCGTATTTCTTGATCCATGGTAGTGTGCAGGGCCAGAGCGATCAGAGAAGGGTTTCATGTAGCACCACTTTTGGAGGATTAGCCTAAGTCATGAATGATTAGTTTTGATGACTAGATGATTATCTATGGTAGTACTTTTGGGATAGAAGCGATCAGATCAAATAATGTAATTCTCTTTAATGTGTTCAGTAGTTGTACCCTCGAACAAATGGTTATGTATATATTTGTTAATTTCAGTTCAGATCAGTTTGTTTGTGAGAAGTTCATATTCTTAATTGCACTATTAACACTTAAGAGAGTGTCATGAAGTTTATAGAACTTGAGAATTCATAATTTACAATCATGCAAGGATAGAACGAGGGAAAGACTTAAGTAAAGTAAGTAAGACAAATATCTAGAGATTCTCAATTTTTTTTTCCAAGCATTATGCCCCCATGAGGAATAAGATTAGGGGCAAACCTTGAATGTGATAATCAGGGAGGTCGTAATTAAGATATAAGGAACCCATAATATAATGAAGTGGAAAATGAAGATTTTAAATTAAAAAGATGACCCCAATTATGGGGAGTAGGAAGAAATATTTAGACTGAGAAAACAGAAGTCGAGCAAGATAGGAAGAACCAGAATGGTACTCCTATTGGGCAATCCATGGACCTGCCTAAAACAAAACTTACACTTTTACCCCTAACCACCACCTTGAGGAAACAATGTGGTGTGAAATTCTTTCAGGACCTTTAAGTCGCTAAGCTCTCAGAGTTCCAAGGAACAAGCTGACCCAGTCGAGGCAAGAGCCTGGCTAAAGGAAATACAGGAATCATTTGAGATTCTAAATGATTGACGAATCACAAAAGAGTGTTTTTGTCACTTACCCTCCTGAGAGAGAGACCACCCACTAGTCAAAGACTAAGGAAGGCACAGAGCAAGAGATTATAATAAACTGATTTAAGTTCAGTCAATTGTTTTTAAGAAAGTACTTCCCAAGGTTATGGAGATAGTGTATAAGCTTTAGAGACAGAACAAAGGCAGAAGAGTATGATGAATTATGAATCTAAGTGGTAAAAGTTGTCAAGATTCGTTCTGAGGACACGAATCCAGAATGACGGGATGTTTGAAATCGATGCTTATGTTAGGTTGGTTCATGAAATAATGATAAGAGAGAGGAAAATAAAAAGAAACTGAAGTGGAAAGGAATATAAAGGCAATAGAGTTTGAGGAATGATAAGGAAGTTGGGTATGAGGAAACCCTAAAGACTCGTAGCAATAGAAATAGAAAAGTATGTAATTGTCAGGATGAGGGTGATTCACCATAAGTTAAATTGATGGTTGAAGGCATAAGAGATACATATATTTTATCCACTGTAAGTTGGGAGGATTCGAGGAAACCTTGACATAGTTCGAAGGATAAATAATGAGACACGGATAGACTGAGGAGACAAGGAAGTAAGAAATTAGGAAAATTGGATGAAGGAAGTGACCTTCAAGAATGTGAAGTGTAAGACCGGTGGCTTGATACCCTGAAAGGACGACGCCAGGTATGAAAGATATCCCAATATTGAGATGACTGTTGAGATAAACAACAAAAGTAAATGAGGAGTAATTAAGAAGAAGTTCACGTTGAACTGTAGGATTTTTAACGCAGCGGGGTCATGGTAAAACACTTTTACACATACAAAATCCAAATAAAAGCATATAAATCGTGAATAAAAATTTGAGGGATCGAATCTAACCTTTTAAAAATAATTCGAAGACAACGATCAGAGATCCTTAGCAGTTGCTCCTCAAGTGTGAAGCACTCCACCGGTATCCACCAAGAAAACGACTTTTAGGAGGAGGAGGAGGTGGAGAAAATTTGGTTTTCTGAAACTTTTGGGTTTCTGGGGTTTGATGTGGGTTCGAATAAAATAGGGTCTATAATAGTGTATTTATAGGCAAAATTTTCAGCTTAAATTTTTCCATAAATATTATTATTATTATCCCATTTATTATTCTCATTAATAATTAAAACACCTTTTAATCATTAATCCTTTTTCTAAACACTTTAGAAATAATTCTTTCTCTTGATTTAATTTCCAAAAATTAAATCCTTTAATTAATAATATTAAGAACTTTTCTTAATTAATTTATAATCAATTAAATCTCATTTAATCAATTATTAAATTTGCCAATTAATTATTTATTTCACAAATAAATAATTATTAGCCATTATTAATTAATTCCTCCACCATTAAATCATTCTCTTTTTATGGTGTGACCCTGTAGGTTCAATATTAAGCCGATAGTAGAAATAAATAATAATAAAACTATTTTATCATTATTTATATAAATTCTCTAATTTATTAAATATGATTAATTAATTAATCACATTTATTCTACATCGTGAGTGATGCTTCTCAACATATCGCGACTATCCGGATAATATGAATTCACTGCTTAGAATACCAAGAACATGTCAGTGAATAGTTACCGTACAATAAACTCCTTCTACCCTACAATGTCCCGATTAAATAGAAGGCATGGATCTCGTGTCAAGCCTATCTAATTCAATCACTTGCTTACCATTTACTATGCGTAGTTCTATGCAAATTAGAAACTCCTTTCTAATTTCATTCACTCTGGCCAGAGATTCCTGAACTAGCATAAGTGGATCAGCCTTGAATATTCGCTTCCTTCACTGGAAGGGGTAGATCCTTTATTGATCATACACTATCTTCGTGTACAAATTCCTATACCCAGAAGAGCCCTAATAATTGTCCCTGGAGACTAAGAACTAAACCAAAGCATAGTTCAGTGTACACAAGATGACTATGATGACCTCAAGTCTAAGGATACTTGTACAACTATCACTATGTGAACAACTGCTGACACGTGAGTGAACTCCATCAGTTGTTCAGCTGTGCGAGTCATGTTCAGTGAACTTATTCTATAATAAGCACCTACATACTAGCTATAGTGTCACCACACAAATGTCTATGAGAATAGACATCCTTCATAATGAAGCAAGCATAGTATGTACCGATCTTTTCGGATTATTAATTACCAGTTAGTAATCCTATGACCAGGAACTATTTAAATTTAGAGTTATCATCTTTTTAGGTCTCACTATTATGATCTCATCATAATCCATAAAAAGCTTTACTCTAAACTATGGTATATCTTATTTAAACACTTAAATAGATAAAGCCCGTAATAAAAACAAAACAAGTCTTTTATTAATATCAATGAAATCAAAACAGATTACATAAAAGTTATTCCTAAATCCTCATACATGATTGGACTTAGGAGATATTCCTTTCAATCTCCCACTTGTACTAAAGCCAATCACTCTGGTATCTAATACCCATCATGTCATTATGATGATCAAAGTGACTTTCATAAAGTAGCTTTGTGAGTGGGTCTGCTATGTTGTTATGTGTGTCAACTCTAAGTCAATACAATATAAGAAATGTTACCGCGCTCCCACTAACCCTTTTGTAGATGCATGGTTCATCTGCGTTTTTGATAAAATCAAACTCTTTGATTGTCTCATCAAAACGAATGTTCCATCTTTCGAGAAGCTTGCTTTAAACCACATATGGTTCGCAGCAGCTAACACACTAGGTTTTCATTTCCCTTGGAAAGATAACCATCTGGCCATCCGCCAGATTTCATAGTCGCAGTAAGCAGCATTCGCAAGCAAAATCCGAACTGATTTTAACAGGGCTACAGGTAAAAGGTTTCATCAAAGTCAATCCATTGCCTTTGTTTGAATCCTTTTGCCACAAGCCTGGCCTTAAAGGTCTCCACCTGGCCATCTGCTATAATCTATCTTTTGTATACCATATACATAGATTCCATTCTGGATTTCATGGTACTATGCCATTTCTCTGAGTCAACACTACTCATAGCCTCATTATAGGTCACAGGGTCATCATCATCAAATGATTGACAACTCATTGTCATTCTCAATGACAAGGCCATATTACCTCTCAGGTTGGCGAGACACTCTCCCTGACCTATGAATGGGCTGTTCTACAAAAGGTTGTTCAGTCAGAACAGGTGTTTCCACTTGATCCGTAGTAGTTTGTGCTTCTTGAACTTCATCAAGTTCAATTTTGCTCCCACTGTTTCCTTCAAGGATAAACTCCTTTTCCAAGAAGGTAGCATGTCTGGAGACAAACACCCGATGATCGGTGCAAAAGTAATACCCTAAAGTCTCTTTAGGATATCCCACAAAACTACATTTTACGAATCGATATTCCAGCTTATCTGGGTCAACTTACTTGACATAAGCTGGACATCCCCAAATCTTAACGTGTTTAAGACTCGGTTTCCTTTCTTTCCATATCTCATACGAAGTTTGAGGAACAGATTTTGGAAGGCACCTTATTCAGTAAATATGCTGAGGTTTCCAATGCATAACCCCATAGGAATACTGGAAGATTTGCATAGCTCATCATGGACCGAACTATGTCTAACAAAGTTCGATTTCTCCTTTCAGATACCAATCTGGAGGAGTCCACTGGGAGACTATACCATTTACATTGAGATAATCTAGAAACACTCCATTAAAGTATTCACCACCTCGATCTGATCGAAGAGTTAATACTATGTTTGGTTGTTTCTCCACTTCATACTTATATTCTTTGAACCTTTCAAAGGCCTCAGACTTGTGTTTCATCAAACACATATCCGAATCCAGATCTATCATCTATGAAAGTAATGAAGTATGAAAATCCACCCATGGCTTGCGTAGACATTGGTCCACATACATCTGTGTGTACCATTCCTAGCAAATTTGTAGTCCTCTCTCCATGTCTACTAAATGGAGACTATAGTGCCACTATGAAGTGAGATTTTCATCATCCCTTTTCTTTTATTAGTTTGTTCAATCTGAAGTAAATTATGTCACATATATACAGACCATTATTTAAAGTACCACGTCCATAAAGAATATTATCTCTAAGAATAGAGCATTCATTATTCTCAATAATAAATGAAAATCTAGCCAAGTCTAACATGGGAATAATATTCCTCACAATCGAGGGAACAAAATAACAATTATTTAAAATAATAGTCTTGCCCGTAGGCATATGTAAATGAAATGATTCTACATCTTCAGCAGCAACTCTTGCTCCATTTCCATCAGTAGAATCACCTCCTCTTCTTCAAGAGTCCTACTTCTCCTTGGTCCCTGCAACAAATTGCAGATGTCAGAACCATAGGCGGTATCTAAAACCCAAGTAGAAATTTGATTTAATGACATATTCACTTCTTTCATGAACATACCTGAATCAGAAGCGGTAGTCTCACTACCCTTCTTCTTCTTCATTTCTGCAAGGTAAACCTTGCAGTTACTCTTCCAGTGCCCCACCTTGTTACAGTGAAAGCAAACAAGTTTGCTCTCGGGGTCTTCAGCTTTTGGTGGAACCGGCGTTTTCTCACCTACTTTCTTCTTCTTGGAAGAGTTCCTCTTCCTTTTCTTAGGATTGGAACCTTCACTAATTAGAAGAACAGAACTCTTCTTAGGGGGAAAATTTGATTCCGTAGTCTTCAACATGTTGTGGAGTTCAGGCAGGCTGACATCCAACTTATTCATGTGAAAGTTCACAACAAACTGCGAGAACGAACTCGGAAGCGATTGCAAGACCAAGTCTTGGCTTAGCTCCCCATCCATGGAAAAACCAAGTTGTCCAAGACGTTCAATCAAATTGATCATCTTAAGTACATGGTCATTCACAGATGATCCCTCAGACATCCTACAACCGAACAACTCCTTCGACATCTCATATCGAGCTGTCCTCCCTGCCACATCATACAACTCTTGTAGATGCATGAGGATAGTATGAGCATCCATATGCTCATGTTGCTTCTGTAGCTCAATGTTCATGGAAGCTAGCATGATGTATTGAGCAACATTTGCATCATCTATCCATTTACGATACACAACATGTTCATCATTATGTATATCACTAGCAGGTTCAGTAGGCTTAGGTGAGTCAATCACGTATTCCAGCTTTTCAATCCTGAGAACAATTCTCAAGTTTCGAAGCCAGTCAGCATAATTAGGACCAGTCAATTTGTGAGCATCTAGTATGCTCCTGAGTGATAGTGCAGAAGACATAACGTACAAAGTAAATCTGTAAATGATAAACACATAATAACACTTAGCAAATATTTGATTTCATTTTAAAACACTATATGAATCGGGTCTTTATTCATAAGTGGCTCCCACTAATTTATCTAATTTATTCAACCCTCTACGTGAAAAATAAAGCATTCATAATGCTAGTGGGAATAGGGATCCTACATTCCATTACACAACCCCGGCTGTGGCACGAAACGCCATGTAATGTTCAATAGGCAGACAACTCTTGTCAATTACATCTTATGTTATTCCCTAATCAAACTTTAGCCTCTTGAATAATTGAGTCACGGCTGTGGCACGACAAACTCAATATTCTAAGTCAAGTCAAACCCAACATTCCGTACAAATGAATCAGTCCCCAAAGGCCCACGGCTGTGGCACGTAACGACCTTTAGATTCTTATTCAATGTACACATCTCTATGTAATACACAAGTATTTCTTATTTCGAAATCAAAGCCCTCGGCTATGGTACGAAACGACAATGATTCAAAAATAAGAACTACTTTCTATCATGTTGGAAGGCTATGACTGACACAAGCCCGTTGTGTCATTGGCCAATTACTACTTGATATTATTTAATTTTAGAGGGATTATATTACGTTACAATCATAATCATATTATAAAGAGATTATTTCTTTTAAATTAAATATTTCAAATCAATAATCAATAATCAGACGATTCCCAGATCGGGTGGAGCATTGTCAAGAGGCGTCACTTAATAACCCTTTCTTACAGATAGAAATCTGTTGTTGACAGAATCATCCTTTCTCTCATATCAAAAATTCATATTCAATTATGTGTTTCACAAACACAAGAATCTCATGATTGTATTCATAATATTGTTTTTAAGGTTATGAAACAATTTCACTATACTAGGTTGTCTAACAAACGCCTTATGTTCATTTAAGTTCACTTAAATCTATCATCGCATGATAAAATAAGCATATATCACATATATCAACATGAATAAACATCAAGGTAGGCATGTTACATCATCTAGCACATTGGCTAAGCAATATACATCTCTATGTATCACATGAAGCATTTAAAAGCAACTAAAACAGTCAAAAATAGCTTTAAAACACTTCATGGAAATATAAACAGTTCAAAACTTTTATGTAAACTAAAATTGATCACTCCATTAGATCTGTCTCGGAAAAACGAATCCAACGGTATATTCCACGCCTAAAACGGAGTTACGAAACTCCCAGAAAATCAATTTTAAAATCACCAGACGGGCTGTAACGCATTCCGGTGATGCGTTACACCCCTTTTAAGCCATTAAAGGGTGTAACGCATTCCGTGAATGCGCCACAGGTGTGTAACGCATTCCCGGAATGCGTTACACCCCTATAATTTTTTTTTTGTTTCAGCAGCCGTCAACAGCTTCCTCGAATTCCGTGCCTGTCCTTTTCTGCCGTGTCTGTCTTCTCTTTAACCGTGCAACACAGAACAGCAACAGCATAGGCAGATAGTACAGATATATACAAACATATATATATACTATATATACATATATTTACTTATTTAATTACGAATTTAATTACAAGAACTTCAAAAATTCATAATAAAAAATCTATACATCATAAAATTATGAAAAAAATACCCAGACGATCTACAACCCTTGTAGAACCCAGATCAACATTCAAAATTATTCTGAGAAACGATTTCTCATCAGACAAAATTAATCCATAATATAACTTGTAAAAATCATAATTAATTCATACAAGCACATAAAATTCTGAAATTTTTACCACAGATCTATATGCATACAACCTATGCTCTGATACCATTGTAGGATTTTTAACGCAACGGGGTCATGGTAAAACACTTTTACACATACAAAATCCAAATAAAAGCATATAAATCGTGAATAAAAATTCGAGGGATCGAATCTAACCTTTTAAAAATAATTCGGAGACAACGATCAGAGATCCTTAGCAGTTGCTCCTCAAGTGTGAAGCACTCCACCGGTATCCACCAAGAAAACGACTTTTAGGAGGAGGAGGAGGTGGAGAAAATTTGGTTTTCTGAAACTTTTGGGTTTCTGGGGTTTGATGTGGGTTCGAATAAAATAGGGTCTATAATAGTGTATTTATAGGCAAAATTTTCAGCTGAAATTTTCCCATAAATATTATTATTATTATCATCCCATTTATTATTCTCATTAATAATTAAAATACCTTTTAATCATTAATCCTTTTTCTAAACACTTTAGAAATAATTCTTTCTCTTGATTTAATTTCCAAAAATTAAATCCTTTAATTAATAATATTAAGAACTTTTCTTAATTAATTTATAATCAATTGAATCTCATTTAATCAATTATTAAATTTGCCAATTAATTATTTATTTCACAAATAAATAATTATTAGCCATTATTAATTAATTCCTCCACCATTAAATCATTCTCTTTTTATGGTGTGACCCTGTAGGTTCAATATTAAGCCGGTAGTAGAAATAAATAATAATAAAACTATTTTATCATTATTTATATAAATTCTCTAATTTATTAAATATGATTAATTAATTAATCACATTTATTCTACATCGTGAGTGATGCTTCTCAACATATCGCGACTATCCGGATAATATGAATTCACTGCTTAGAATACCAAGAACCTGTCAGTGAATAGTTACCGTACAATAAACTCCTTCTACCCTACAATGTCCCGATTAAATACAAGGCATGGATCTCGTGTCAATCCTATCTAATTCAATCACTTGCTTACCATTTACTATGCGTAGTTCTATGCAAATTAGAAACTCCTTTCTAATTTCATTCACTCTGGCCAGAGATTCCTGAACTAGCATAAGTGGATCAGCCTTGAACATTCGCTTCCTTCACTGGAAGGGGTAGATCCTTTATTGATCATACACTATCTTCGTGTACAAATTCCTATACCCAGAAGAGCCCTAATAATTGTCCCTGGAGACTAAGAACTAAACCAAAGCATAGTTCAGTGTACACAAGATGACTATGATGACCTCAAGTCTAAGGATACTTGTACAACTATCACTATGTGAACAACTGCTGACACGTGAGTGAACTCCATCAGTTGTTCAGCTGTGCGAGTCATGTTCAGTGAACTTATTCTATAATAAGCACCTACATACTAGCTATAGTATCACCACACAAATGTCTATGAGAACAGACATCCTTCATAATGAAGCAAGCATAGTATGTACCGATCTTTGCGGATTATTAATTACCAGTTAGTAATCCTATGACCAGGAACTATTTAAGTTTAGAGTTATCATCTTTTTAGGTCTCACTATTATGATCTCATCATAATCCATAAAAAGCTTTACTCTAAACTATGGTATATCTTATTTAAACACTTAAATAGATAAATCCCGTAATAAAAACAAAACAAGTCATTTATTAATATCAATGAAATCAAAACAGATTACATAAAAGTTATTCCTAAATCCTCATACATGATTGGACTTAGGACATATTCCTTTCATGAACACGACCAATATCTTCCAGAACATCCCTGTTGTCATTACCAAATTAGGAAAGAAAAGCGGGTAACCATTGTTATCTTTTGAAGGCCATATGGGTTGACCTCAGTTTGAACAAAGATGCTATTGTGAAATTGATATAGACTATCTGGATGGGAATGATTGAATAAGACACCCTTATCAGGGATACATGACTTGATTTATCCATGGAAGGACGCAAGTACCTTTTTAAAGGTGGAATTAAGGATAGAATATCGGTTACTTAAAATGAATCCTAGGGGAATGCATAAAGGTTGGCATTTCACCCTTAATAGGGATAGTATGAGTTTTGACAGTATGAATTGGAAAGGATTAAGGTAATAACAACCTTTAAGAATCAGTGGAGAAATTTTTCAGAATTATATAGACAATGATTCTGGTATTAATAAATGGTATCTTGATATGCCCTGTATCTAGGGAATACAGGAGGAACGATTCAAGGATAACCTTAGAGGTTTTACAAGGAAAAAGGTAATATTCAAAGTTCTCAAGAATAGAAATTTTGATAAAGGAAATGTGACGTAATTATAATAATGCCAAGTGGGGCATGTGTTAAACCACGAGAAAGTATGGATCGAACCAGTAAAGATCAAAATTGTTCAGGGCAATTAGGACCTAAGATAAAAGATGTCCTAAGTATGATCGAGAGTCAGTCGTGACAATGATTAACCTCTAAAGACTGAGGCAATAACTTATGGGAAAATGGTGATACTTTTTTTTACTCATCAGATTTTAAGGAAAACATCTTCACTCAAGCAGTGATTGGAAATGAGGTAGAAAATTTAGTGAAGGGGTTAAAATGACCTTGATTGTAAGGAAATATTACTATCAGGAAGGGCCAAAGAGGTGGCCGAAACTTTAAGTGTAAGAAGATAATTATAGGCGCTTGTGCCAAAAGAATACAGTGATGATGGTTAAAGCTGTGAAGGTTGTATTATGGTTTGGAAGATTGACATTCCTTCTGATGACTGTGCAATACCCAACTGTAATAGTAGTTTGGTAAAGGTTTAATTCGTATAATCGCCATGAGCGGGCTATCTATCCTAGAAGGTCCTATATTGAGAATAAGCAAGGACCATGTTTCAAAAAGGACTAAACAAACCTTTGAGTTAAGTCTTTTATTGAAGGCATATGATTAAGAATTGTATTAACCTGCTATCGTTGCTTTCATTGAAACTCTGCTGCAATTTTATCTACTTCATGTCATGAGAGTAACTCAGAATTTGGAGTGTTCTTCATGAATTATGAACGGTGATTATGTTAACTCCTTAGAAGAATTCGATACGATATGTATGGACTCCGTATGGTTTGCTATTAAGACTTCATGGAAAACGAATGACGACAGTAGGTCAGTGGTGGACCATAGTAATGCAGCAATGATTCTGCGAGTAATGAGCTGATTACAACCGTGAGAGTTGTACTGGAATGGATGTTAAGATTGAGTACCACTAATCGGGTCATGTTGACGTATAAGTTATCTTTGATAGAAAAACTAGGTCGATTATTTACCTATTGAATATTTATTCCCTCTTATGAAAAGAGAGTCGTATTACTATATGAGGAAGGTTGCGGTGCAAGCATAGAATTCTAGTAACGATGATGTCTAGAATGAGATCCCAGATTCGATTTTCGATATCGAGGGAGTTTCAAAGGTGATTGTGTATAAGCTCGAGGAAGAGCATGGGTCTATAGAATGATGGATGGAATAGCAAAAATATTTAGGCATGTGAAATACGATGCTATAATACTTGATGTTGATATAAATACATATATGTTTTGTTCTCCTATGACAAACCTCTATAGTTCAGAGGTAGATTCCAAGCCAGATATTTTATGGCAATAAAATTTTTATATATATACAATTCTCTTCAGTTCGTTCTTTTCTCTTCTTTTCATTTGATGTAAGCTGAGAAGAACAACCCTTCCAGAAGGGGAGGTATTGCCGAATGACTATCTATCTATGTGATAGAAGCCTAGTAGGATACCACATGTTGTTTAATTGCTTGTCAAGTACTAAAGGCTGGCCACCTTCTGTACTAACTATGCGATATAACAAGTGTTCATGATCATAGTGATCTCTCAATAAATTCTTTTACTTCTATATGATTGATCAAACTTTGGAAAATAGAAACAGCTGAAAAAGGAGTAGTAAAGTTATGGTGGTATTCGGAATGGAGACACATTCGTGATACTAAGGATGACGCGTGTATTAAAAGGTTATAAAATGCTAACGAGCAAAGGTGTAACTAGTATAATATTAGGAACGAAAGATAATAGCGATTACGAACTGGAAAAGGGTGGGTATTAAGAAGCAAAAGCTATAATCCTAGAAGCTATGATGAGGGTCTGTGCAATAGACTTGAAAGAATTTGGAATGATCACTTAACACGGATTGAGTTTTCTTACGATAATAGATCATATGTCAGTATTGAGATATCGCCTTATGAGATCCTTGAGGGAAGACAATGTCGATCTCCCTTATGTTAGGATGAAGTTGTAGAGCGCAAGATGCTCAGACCCGCAGTAGTCCAAAGGACCAGGGATATAATAGATCTAATCAGAGGACGGCTGGTAGTAACCCAAGATGGACATAAGAGGTATGCTGATTTGAATCGAAAGGACAAAGAGTATGAAATAGGGGACCTAGTAATGTTATAGGTATCCCTTGGAAGGGATTAATGAGATTTGGAAAGAAAGGAAAACTAAGCCCAAGATACATTGGACCTTTTTAGATACTAAGACGGATTGCGAAGTTGGCTTACGAGCTAGCCTTACCCCCGAACCTACACCAAGTTCATAATGTGTTCCATGTGTCAATGGTAAGGAAGTATCATCGGGATGCCAGACACATATTGGAATACGAGCATGTGGATATGCAACCAGATCTGACTTACGTGGAGAAACCAGTAAGGATTATAGATAAGAAGGAACAGGTGCTTCGGAACAAAGTGATCAAGCTAGTCAGAGTGCTATGGCAGAATCATAATGTGGAAGAATCAACTTGGGAACTAGAGAGCGCAATGCTAGAAAAGTACCCCCCATTTGTTTTCTATTTGATTCCGGGACGGAATCCTTTTAAGGAGGGGAGACTGTAATAACCCCAAAATTTTGAACTTTTTTTTAACCCTTGTGAATAGTGTTTTTGCTGAAATTTCTGAACAAGAAAACTTTTCATGCCACACTATGTAGGGGTTCTGTTATGGATATTCTGAGATTTTATTAGTACTCTATATGGTATATAAGTGTATGTAAAGATCGTCAGAATCCAATTCCGAACACTTTGATTTTTCCCGAAAATCCACCAGATATCGAAAGAATTGAGTATAAGGTAACAGGATAAAAAGGATTTAAATTCAAGGATTTTAATAGAGGATCATAAAAAGGAATATAATGTATTGAGAAAGGTTAAGGGAACCTAAGTAATAAGATCCCGGGTATGATCCCTCAAACGATAAACGAGAACGAAAGTTAAGCGAACCGTATAACAGATCAACGGTCATTAGGCAAACAATTAGAAGTTAATCAAGGAGGTTAGGGATGATGAGGTCATCCAACCAATGAGAAGAGGGCAAGTAAGAGATGATGACATAATAAGGTGATGCAAGCATGACATAGGGAAGGAGGAGGTGTGGTTGGTTTATAACCACACAAATGTAAGGTTAATAAGGTAATTAACCAAAAATCAAAACAAAACCAACCAAGCTAAGCTAAACAAATCACAAACACAAAAATCTCTCTTTCTTCCAAGCTTGCTCTCGGCTTTTTCCATTTTCAAAGAGAAGAATTTTCAAAATTCAAGTTCCAAGCTTCCTAAATTGGTAAGATAATTCTCTAGTACTCCTTATGCATAGTTATGGCTATCTTATGAGTTTAAGCCTCCAATTCGTTCTCAATCTTCTCCAAGAAATCAATGAAGAAGACAATGAATAGTGATTTCAAGGTTTTAACTTGATTTTTCTTGTTTTTCCTTTAAGATCCAAGCATCCCTAAGACTCCTCAAGGCTTCTTAAGGCTTCCTAGCTACTCACACCAATTCAAGGAAGGTATATCATCTCTAAACCCTAGCTTTACTTTGTATATTAGGATGATTTTGGTTGTTATGGTAATAGAGTAGCTTAATGCTTGTTGGTTTAGAGTTGGGTTGGAATGGTGGTGAATGGAATGTTGAAATCTTATGGTTTGGTTAAAGGATTTAAGTATAGTTTAAATTCAAGTTTTAGGAATAAGTATAATTGTTAATAAGGAGTTGATTGGGGCTGTTGTAGTGTGATATGGATGGACTTTGGTTGTATGAATGGATTGGGGTTGTTTGGTGATTGAATTGGAATGGTTTAAATTTGGGAAATCGCGTAAACATAGCCGTCGTAATGTCCGGTTTACTTTAGACTGTTTTTAATCATAAAATTAGGACCCGAGAACTCCGTGCTAGGTTTTGGCCATTGCCATGTTTAGATAGTTCATGTTATGAGCTTCATTTTGATATGTGGTTCGTTTGATTCTGATGTACGGTTTAGGAGAAACGGCCGTTTTAAGTAACGACGTTTCGCGAACGAACCATTACCCCTCGCCTTACCTTGAAACATAGGTTAAAGACCTTAAATTATAAATTGGAGTATGAAACATTTATGTAAAGTGTATTAGGAAGTTGGTAAGACATTCGCGAAAGAATCGCCTTAAAACTCGTAATGGTTAATTTATTAAAAATGGTGGAGCCGAGGGTACTCGAGCGACTTAAGAGAATCAGTAAGCGCGAAGCGAGCGTTAGAGTCTAATTGGGTTAAAGTATAGATTTACAAGTGAATTTGGTTTAATTCCAACTTACATGTTGTTTATAGGTTACCAGACTCGTCCCGAGCCATTTGTAACCCCCAGTCGCTCAGGCAAGTTTTCTACCCGTTATACTGTTGTTGTGATGTATACATATGTATATGCATTATCTTGTGATAGATGCATGATGGTTAATTAGCAAATTCTTGCGATATATTGTAGCATGTGATATGGTATATATGCATGCCTATTTCGTAATCTTGATACATATATCTGTTGATTCAATTGATAATACATATGCTAGAGATAAGCGGTATTTGCGTATACCCTTAGTATAGGGGACCCAAAGGTGAACATTTTTCTAAAACCGGGAGTCGATGTTCCCGAGTATAATATATATATATATATATATATATGAATAGTTTTCAAAACTATTATTCGAATAAGGTTTATTCGATAACTTTATTTTATTAATGAATATTATTTTGAATATTCATTCGAGGGCTTATGACCCCGTTTATTTTATTAATGCATATTATTTTGAATATTCATTCGAGGCCTTATGACTCCGTTTATTTTATTAATAAATATTATTTTGAATATTCATTCGAGGACTTATGACTCCGAGTTATTTATTAATTAATATTCTTTATTTTATTAAAGAATAATGTGTCGGTAATCAAACTTACTTTTGATTATTCAAATAAAGATATTACTTTCGTATAAGTATATCTTTGGTTGTTTAATAGTCATTTCAAGTATAAGTTTTACAACATCTACTTCAATTATTTTTATAAAGATTATTCTTTATGGGAATATTATTTAAATATTAATATTCAGATATTTTTTTATATTGGGACTGATTTATTTTATTAAATCAGCATCACTCCGAACATTCTTAAAAATGTTTTGCGAGTCTCCAAAATGATTTTTAAAAGTTAGAGCGGATCCCAAAACTCATTTTTATATTTAAGATCCTCCTTTCGAAGGGGATTTAAGTACTCGCTCAAAACCTGAGGGATCCGGCTCTGTGGTGTGTTTTATATTCGCAACAAGGTTGTTGTCTTGATAAAAGAATTTTGATTACTTACCCAACACTCGGGAAGTAAAATTCTTGGAACAAGTTAATCCATTAACAGGCATCGCCTGTGAAATATTGGTGAGTTTTCATTTCCAACTAGATACGACTTCTTGGTGGAGCCGTGTCAACAAGTTTCTACTTGGGGAAAGGGGGACGAGCTTTACGTTTCAGAGTCATGGATTTCATCTGAACTAGGAGTGGCATAAGTGGTCGAGTGGCGCCGGCCCAGCCTTATTATATTGGCCCAAAATGGCCTGGAAGTTCCGCTAAGACGATCCATTCCTTAGGAGTCCAGTGTTCGGTTGACAAGTAAATCCGACAGGTTCTCCTCTACATGTAGAAAATGGTGGGGTTGTACTACTACGACTGATCATCGTAAGTGGTCTTCCTGGCGCGGTAAACTCCCGTAATGAGTTCATCATCCAATTGGATATTTCTGCAACACTACCCAGAGCACTTCGATAGAAAGGCTACGGTTGGGCGATTGTTGAGTGTTGGCAGGGTCAAGTTTTCAAAATGATGTGTGCATCAAATGAAGTATCTCATAACTTCATTTTATTTTGATGATATTTTAAAGATTGATTCTATACAAGTTTTGTCTTGTAGCTTAATCTATGGGATGAACTATTTATACATTGAACGGTAGTAGTTCAAGTAGTATTCGGAAAAGATATAAGTATATTGGAGTATCTTGTAACTTCATCTTTTAAACTTATATCTAGTAAATTATTATCTTGTGCATGTCAAAGATTTTCAGAATAACGTTGAGACAAGGTTAGATATATGAGATCACCTTGCAACGATATTTTTATATAGTTATAAACTGGAACTCTGTGTATATTATACATGTAAGAGGATTTCAAAGATTGGGAAAAGTATATATGTATGTATATACTGAATATTTTGCGACTTGGTCGCGTTAAGATATCAACTTGGTTCATTTCTTCTTAACCAAGACTTTCTTGAGTACTATGAGAATGCTCATATATTGTAAATTATTATACATATTATTTCGGTGGGCTTGTTGCTCACCCTTGCTTTCTTCTTTCATCACACAACATCAGATAGATAAGATGAACAGGACCAAGCTCCCAATTCGCAAGCGGATAGGAAACGTTCCGCAGCTTTCTGGTAGCGTTGAGGCCGCTGTAGCTGAGGTAGAAATTACCAATAGGCTAAGTTTTCAACTGATGATGTACCATACTTATGTATATTATGAATTGTAATAATGGCAAAGAATATGTAAATGTATTTAGAAACCCTTTTGAGGTGTAATGACTTATAATTGTGGAATAACATGACTTATGTTATTTTTGGTATTCATCTCTGAGACTATAACTTGTGGTGTGTGTGTATATTGTGGGGTCACAGTACAGAGTAGTTGATTGTTTATTAAGATTGGGTGTTATTAAGGGAAATGGAACTCGTGACAACCCGGATCCCCGACCCCGGATTCGGGGGTGTTACAGATAAGGTTGGAGAGTTGAGTGAATCCCAGCCTAGCCACACTGCAGTTTCTCAACAAACTGCAGTGATTAAAAAGGACAAAAGCTCACTTCTAGCTGCATCCTCCCAAAAGGATATAGTTATTGAACAAAGCTTTCAGCCAAGAGCACAGGACAAAAGGGTTAGGGACCCAAGCTCACCCCAAACCTACACAAGAAAGAAGAAATCCAAAACTACCGGGGATTCACAGGGCACACACACAGTGCAGACTGGTGCTAAAGACACAGTCCCTGTATTTTCTCAAATTCAGTTTGATGTGGCTCCAATAAATATGGAGTCACAGCCAAAATCTCTAATAATAGAAGCCTCTGAAACACCATACTCACCAACAAACTCTCTGGAAGTGGATATGATAAACACTTCAATTCCTGATTCCCCTTCTTTAACTCTGTTGGGGAAGCCAAAATCTAGTGCAAGTGAGCATCATCTTTTAGATGATTTGTTGGCTCACTTGCCAATTCTTTCAGATTCTATTGTGACATCTGTGCCTCAAATATCTTCAATAAACACAGAGTCAACAATAGTTTCTCTTCCCACCTCATTCATTTCTACTCTCTCGATGGATATTGCTCATCCGCCGAGTAGTGATTGTATCCCGATGGATAAGCTTAACAGCAGTTATCCGTCAGATAACATTACCACTCACTCGACATATATCACTTATCTGTCGAGTATCTCTGTACAACTTCAAACTTCAATTATTTCAAGTGCAGAAGATTTAGTGGTTGTACAGTCACTCATAGGATTGAGAGAAGAGAGTGTATTGAGTGAGAGGCTGGGTTGCTCCCAGGTAAAAGGAGAGGAAAAGAGTGAAGCTCAGCAATCCATTTATTCAGGATTGGCAAAAGTAAGTGAGAGGAGTCCTACCTTAGTAGGTGAAGGTCAGGGTGTGAGGGTGGGGAGCCAGGGTGAGACCCTGATGCAACAAAAGAAAGATTATGAGAGAAAAGCAGGTACAGGAGAAATAAGGGTGGATCCAGCCATTGCTAGTGAGTCAATGATTGTGGATGATGCTGAAAAGAAAAGACAATTTCAGCAACATTATAAAGCTGTAATTGATAACATTTCCTTGGATGCTGATACTTTTACTCATCCTGTGTCAGCCTATCAATTGTTGGCTGCTCAGGGCAATGTGGAGGCAGAACAGACTTTGAACTTAGTACACACCTCAGAATCTCTTCAAAGAGATAAAACTGCTGTCAATGGAATGTCTTCTCAAGCTGGTGAGCCATCTGAAGAATTTGAAGTAAATTCTAATGATGAAGACTCTGTTTCTTTGGATGGAAGCATGAACTTAGGGGGAGATGAAGGCCCAAGTTCTGTTTCAGATTTACCTGAATGGGCATGGACAAAGAAATCTACACCAGGATAATTTGGTATATCCTTGGTTAAGCAAGTGATGGCTATTCAAAAGGCCCTTCAGGAAACTTCATATGCTGGTATCAAGGCTATTCTTCAAGCTCATCTAGACTCTCTACATCTCATGAAGATCCAGCAGTTAAGACAGAATCTGAGTGTGGATGAACTAAAAAGGGATATAGCTGACTTGAAGACCTACAATTCTGAGAAGCTGGATTCAGTCATGCCATATGGTACCATGCAAGATCTATTACAAAGATTGAGGAGTGAATCAGATTTTGAAAAGAAGTTGGCCAAGCTGGAAGACAGAGTTCAGGTTATTAAGAATTTAGTGACTATCCTTCTTCAAAATCAACAGACTCAGACAAATCTTCTCATGCAACTGGCTAAAGCACAAGGCCTAACTCCTCAACTTGATGATAACAAAAAGGGGGAGAGAGAACCAAGTAAGGGGGAGAAAGGACCAAGTGAGGGGGAGACACTTCAAGTTCAAATCAGCAAAGTAATTGTACCTTCAATTACTGTCTCCAATTCAACAGTTGCAGATGGTATAGATCTGATTAAAACAGCAGCAGCAAACTTGAAAGTTGCTGAAAAAGGAAAGTTGAGTTTGATCAACTGGAATAAGATTGATGAGGAGATACAGAAAAAGTTTGAACTTGTCAAGGAGCCAGTTAAGTCAGCCATCCATCACTCTCAAGTCAAGCCAATCAGTGTGAATGAGATGAGCATGAATTATCTGGAAAAAGGACAATCTTCCTGCATCAAGTCTCCAAAGGCTGAAACAATTCTAAAACCAAGGGCAAATTATCCAAAATCATCTTTGAAGAACCCCTTGGACACTGTGTATGAGACACCCAAGCCTGATGAGAAGAAGCTTCTGTCAAGATCTATTGTCTTCTATAAAGATCCAGCTGATTCAGCTTCAAAAAGGAGAATTGCTAAGATATTCAGAAATGGAAAGGAAATTTGTGTGGTAGTTGGACATCCACAATTTGCTCAAGCAAAGAGAGAAGAAAAAGCCAGATTGAAGCAGGAAAAGAAGCAAGCTGCTCTAGATTCAAAGAAGTCTAAACAAAAGAAAGAGCAGATTGCTATCTTGGTCAAGCTACAGGCTGTAAATTCATCTCAACAAATTCCCTCTCAACCATCTGAAGCTGCTGAATCAAAGAAGAAAATTGAAGAACATAAGAAATCCCCAAGGAAGAAAGAATTGGCTAGAAGAACAAAAAGGAAACTGGATATTGTTGACAAGGAATTGGAAGATTAATTTCCTAAGGAATCCACACCAGCTACAACTCAAGCATCAAAGCCCTCTGTGGTATTTGAAGACATAAGGGTGGTGGATCCCTACAAGAATATTCATGGTGAACCTATTGTGCTAAAGGATGAGCCAATAGAGTGGGATAATATACCAATTCCTGACTTCGGCTTACCAATCCTTAGCAAGCCAAAAAGGACAAAGTCAAGGGCAGTCAAGAAAGTGAAGTTGTCACCTCTCAAATCCAAATCAGTAGTTAAAGCTCAACCCAAAGTCAACAGGGGAGACTACTTGTACTTGTGTGACATCAAAGAATTCTCAGATCTAAATCTTTATCTGGATGAACTGGATGAAGTAAGGGGAATTGATGCATACAGAAACCTACCTGAAAGGTTGGTGTTCAAGTACAAAGGAGGAAGGGAGATTCAGTGGCCACTTTACAGGATTCTTCAAGAGAGCCAAGCTGTGCTGATTAAAGTTTATTCATCCTTCAAGAAAAACTTTGGGTTCAATGTCACTGCAAGAAGACTAGTATTGAAGAGGATTGAAGAACTAAGGAGTGTTAGAGCTAAAGTTGCACTCCGAAAGACTCTAATCATCCCATACACAGGGAGAAGAGTGCATCTAAGACCTTACTCGCTGATGGAGTTCATGGATGACAAGGGTATGAGAAGATTCTTCAGATTAGAAGACCAATTGAGTATCTCTAGCAATGAGACTCTCTTGGAAATGCAAGAAAAGCTAGATCTCTTAGAATCTGATGAACTGGAATTCCACAGGCAGCTCCAAAATCAGATTGAGGAAAATAACAGAAAGCTTGGAAGAAGATCCAGACCTTCAAGGAACTAGAAAAATCTGCTCAGGCTAGAGGAGCATCTTGAAATGACTGTGAGCCAAACCTTGTACACTTTGATTATTTGAAGCACTTTCAGTATTATCTACTTATCTTTAAAGCTGTATGTTTAGGATGTTTTGTTATCATCAAGTACCTCTTAATTTATGGCTACAATTCCAGTAGACATAAATTGGGGGAGATTGTTGTGCATATGTTGTGTACTTGATGATTTCATAAACAAAACATCTAAGTGGATTTTACTTAGTGAAATAATGTAGCACTCGACGGAAAAGAATTATAGTCCCGACAGATAACTCATTGCAGTCCCGACGGATAACTCATCATAGTCCCGACGGATGTTAACTTATTATCCATCGAGTGAGTAGCTTATGTAATAATAAGTCTGTAGCACAGTTATGTATGCACCTTTGTATAGAATCTGTAGTAGCATACAAGTCATGTTGACTTTAACTAGATATGCAGAATAGGTTGATTAATTGTACATAAATGATGTCTTGTAATTCTGTATAAGTGAAATGAAGTCATATGCTTGATTGCTACCCGACGGATAACCTACAAAGCAACCGACGGATGATCAACAACCTGACGGATGATCAACAACCCGACGGATGATCAACAACCTAACGGATGATCATGTACTCAACTAATAAAGAATTCAAACAGCAGTTGAACAGTGAAAGCTGAGCACAGCCGTCGAGATGTATACAAATCTACTGTGGAAGCCCATTAACCGGGTAATAGAGGACGAAAAGCAGCAAAGCTTAAGACTAATAGTTTTTATATTTGTTCAGTTTTTTTGACTTTGTAATCTTGGTGATATATAAACCAAGAATGCAGAAAATAGAAAAAGAGAGCTGAGACACACAAAAATAGAGAAATCTTTGTAAGCAGAATTATTAGCATTTCCCTGTATTCTCAGCAATTCAATTTGTAAGCAGCTGTGAGCATTCCTGCACATGGAGTCCTCTCGATATATAATATATATCTCTAGTGGAATTGTTTAAATCCACCAGAAAGTTTTTAAAGACTCTTATTTTTAATTACTTATGTTTTGATTCAATTAAGTTTCTATTCCGCATTGTGCTAATCAAAACATTATATCTATATTCGAGTTGAACATTCTTATTTCGAGAAAAAGGTTCAAGAATTCCATTCAACCCCCTTCTGTAATTTTTGCTATATTGTTAAGGGACTAACAGTAGATTTTGCATTTTTCACCGTAAAGATAATGTCTCCAAAGTTTCAACGCAAATACTATTGCTGCCAATTCCAGATCATGCGTAGGATATTTCTGCTCATGAGGTTTAAGTTGTCTCGAAGCATATGCGATGACGTTACCGTACTGCATCAACACACATCCTAACCCGCGATACGAAGCGTCACTGTAAATGATGAAATCTCCTTGCTCGTCTGGCAATACTAGTACCGGTGCGGTTACTAACCGATTCTTCAGTTCTTGGAAACTTTCTTCGCATTTATCATTCCATATGAACTTTTCACTTTTTCGAGTTAACTTGGTCAACGGCGTTGCTATTTTCGCAAAATCTTTAACAAATCTTCTATAATATCCTGCCAATCCCAAAAAACTTCGAACTTCCGTCGGGGTCTTTGGTCTTTCCCAATTTAACACAGCTTCAATCTTTGCTGGATCGACTTGGATGCCTTCTCTACTGATGATATGCCCTAGAAATTGTACTTCCCTTAACCAGAATTCACATTTTGAGAATTTTGCGTACAGTTGCTCTTTCCTCAGAATTTCCAAAGCTATCCTCAAGTGTTCTGCATGCTCTTCTTCCGTCTTAAAATAAATCAAGATGTCATCAATGAATACATTCACAAATTTGTCGAAATATTTCTTAAATACCCTGTTCATCAAATCCATGAATGCAGCTGGCACGTTTGTCAAACCGAATGCCATTACCAATAACTCGTAATGCCCATATCTCGTACGAAACGCAGTCTTTGGAATATCTTCAGCTTTAATCTTTAATTGATGATAGCCTGATCGCAAATCTATCTTCGAAAACCATGCAGCTCCTTTTAGCTGATCAAACAAATCGTCAATTCTCGGTAAAGGATATTTGTTTTTGATAGTGAGCTTATTCAACTCCCGATAGTCGATCCATAATCGCATGCTTTTGTCCTTCTTCTTCACGAATAACACCGGTGCATACCATGGGGATACACTAGGTCGTATGATGCCTCGGTCTAGAAGATCTTGCAGTTGCGTTGATAATTCCTTCATCTCGACGGGAGCCATTCGATATGGGGCTTTCGAAACTGGTTCTGTGCCTGGTGCTAGATCAATCGTGAACTCGATTTCTCGATCTGGCGGTAACCCTGGGAGCTCGTCTAGAAAGACGTCCGGAAATTCACACACAACTGGAATGTCTTCTATTTTAGGACTTCCTTTTTCAGTATCTAATACATAAGCTATGTACACTTCACAACCTTATCAAAGCAATCGTTTGGTCTGCATTACTGTAAGAAATTTCTTTCGCTGTTTTTTGCCCTTGAATGTTACCGTTTCATTTTCCGTAGTTCGCAATTTGACTTTCTTATTCGCGCAGTCTATCTGAGCATTATGACATGCTAACCAATCCATTCCCAAAATGATATCGAATTCTCCTAGCTTAAAAGGAATTAAGTCTACAGAAAAATGATGTCCAGCTATTTCTATATCACACGCAGGACACACGCGATCCACTGGAACTTGGTCGTCATTCGCTAATTTTATAATTAACGTCTGGCCCAACCATTCGATTTCGCAATATAATTTATCAAGAAATTCTTCAAAAATAAATGAACGGGTAGCTCCAGAATCAATTAATACTTTTGAACCTACGGAGTTCACCAAAAGCGTACATGCGATCACACTTGGACTCTGCACTGTTTCTTTCATTGTCATGTTAAAAGTCCTTGCTTTGGGTTGATTCGGCGGCGGCGGAGGTAATGCTAATACTTTCGGAATACTGGCTGCCATTGCTGGTCCTTTATAATTCCTAGCGATATGCCCTTTCTTTCCACATTGGTAGCAAATAATTTCTGCTGTTTTTCCTGTTGGACATTTATTAGAATAGTGCCCTTTTTGCTTGCATTTGAAACATGTCACATCTGCTTTAATACATACGCCGGTATGCTTGCGTCCACAAGTTTTGCAATACAGCACTGGAACCTTAACAATTCCCTGCAGTTTGGAGGCTTGGAAATGATTACCTGCTTTTTGTGTACCCTGTCCTATCTTTTTGAAATTCAAATTTGCCCGGGCTTGAAATCCTGGCTTCCTGTTGGAACGGTCTTGGAAACTTCCCTGTCCTCTGTCTCGTTGAGATCTTTCACTTTCTTCTTCGATGATTAAAGCTTTTTGGACTATGGCGGTATATGTGGTTAATTCAAAAACTGCAACTTGTCCACAGATCCACGGTCGTAATCCCTCTTGAAACCTCTGAACTTATTTCTCTTCAATGTCCACCTGTTCTGGGACAAACCTAGCCAACTCATTAAATTTGGCTTCATTTTCTGTCACGGACATACTTCCCTGCTTCAGTTCCAAAAACTTTATCTGCATCTGATTCCTTACGTAGCGAGGAAAATGCTTCTATAAAAACAACTCTTTAAACCTATCCCAAGCAATAACATCTTCACCCTCTAAAGCCTTTTTAGATTCCCACCAATAATTTGCCTCTCCCTTCAACAAGTAACTATCAAAATCAGTCTTCTGGTCTTCACCTATCTTCACTAGTGCAAACGCTTTCTCTATTTCTTTTAACCATGTGGTGGCTTTAATATATCAGTAAACCCATCAAATTCTGGAGGTTTAACTGCCTGAAATTGCTTAAAAGTAACAACAGGTAATGCTGGTGGTAATTGAGGCTCAGGACGAGGTGGCTGTTGTAACATTTGTTGTTGGATTTGCTGTTATTGATGCTGCATCTGCTGCTGCATCATTACCATCTGTTGTTGCATCAGATGGAACATTTGGTTCATGGTCTCATTATTCTGACCTTCGGAATTGCTGTTAGAGGTCTCAGCCCTAGTCTTTCTTTTTGGTGCCATCTTCTTCTGATAATAAAACAAGTGATATTTCTTTAACAGTTTAATAAACAATTGACAGTATGTGAGGAAAATAATTTATCCTGTATTAGTAACATGATTTATATAAAGAAAATGGTTACTGAATATAAAAACTGGAAATGTAAACAGTTAAATAAAATGGTTGTTCTTTTCTTCTTTTCTTTTTTTTTTCAACAGGAATTATAATATGAAAAGCTGTAAAATAATGAAGTGAAAGTAAATGCTGTAAAACTGTAGAGACTGAAATTTAAATAAAAGAAATTCGGAAAAGTTCAGTTCATATATATAGGTGACACCAGCCTCAGGTGTAAATGCTTGATACAAAAAGTCTCGTGCTACTAGTAATCACTACGGCTACAAGTCATACTACCGCTATAGGTTAAAATCCTACTACAGGTTAATCTACTAATATACGCATACACACTACTCACTAGGTTATACTATGCTGCCTCTATATACATCTGTACTCTGAAATCACTGTCTCAAACTGTCCCTGTCTCAAAACCCAGGCGGAATACGCCTAAGCTCCTCTCTAAGTGTCTGGACCAAAGTCTTTGCCAAGCGGAATATCCGATAGAACTCTGCGAAAGAAGGTGGTCCCTCATGTGTCAAATCATCAAGCTCCCAAGTAGCGCTCATCAACACCGACTGCAATCTCTGTCTCATATAGTAATCCAACTGTAGGGCCGCTAACGGTCCTCTGTCCCTCTAGTCAAACAGATGCATGATCTCTCGACATTGTGCCCGCCAATACTCCACATCATCCCTCATAACTCTATACTCATGGTATGGTACCATATACGGCTAAGCAACCTGACCTACTGACTCCTGTGAAGGAACCCTCGGTATACCTGTACCCTGCTGTGGTAATCCTAACTGTAGATCCACCTCATACTCTCCCATCCCCTCGACTGGAATCATCTGAAACACATCCGGCTCTGGGGAATGCACTGGTATATGAGGTAGTAATGGTGGTGGTGGTAACTCCTGCTCAATACTCGGTATTAACTGATGCTCAACTGGTAAAGGAACCATCGACTCAAAGAATTTAAAGGGATCAAACATCTCTATGGGGTCATGAACTATCCCCTGTACTGGTGGTACCGGCTCCTGTGGCAATGGTGGTGGAGGTGGTGGAGGAGGAAACATGTACTCATATACAAGAGGTATAACTGGTGCTGCTGGCCCAGTGACTGTCCTCTCGGAAGACGCAGAATAACCAGAAGATGCCATCTGATAATATACCAAAGAAAAGAAAAGGTCACCAGACCATCCTAAGATTTATACTTCCCTATTCTAACCTGACCTAAATCCTAACACTATTCTTCATATTTGACTATTCCTATCCTATGTGATCTCCCTATCTTAACTTAATCTTAATATTCTTGTTTTCAGGGACCAAACCTATAGCTCTGGTGCCAAACTGTAATGCCCTCCAAACCCGGGGTATAAGTCTGGGGGTTACGAGCTAATCACCAAACCTGTACAATCTTATTAATAAATAATAAAGAAATGAAACTAAACCCCTTTAACACTAACAGGACCTTTTTAGGTTGAAGTATGACAACAAGAACCACTAACTACTTTTATTACAACCCAACATTCAAAATCTCACAAACTCTTTTTATTACAAGCCATTGTCTAATTCATTTTAAACTAAGTTCATCTTTTATTCAAACACACATACTATCTATCAACACTCCACCTGCTCGGGCAACTTAAAGCTTTCTTCCTGGATTGGGATCAACACCTTGGGTAGGAGAGGATCCCGAGGCTTGACCCGCTTCTTTACCACTCGAGTCCTGATGGGTTTCATATTCCTTCTTAACTGAAAAGAATAAGGTGAATAACAACAAAAGGGGTGAGCCAAAAATTTGCTCAATAAGTCCACAAAATATAAATAGTGTTAAAGCAATTTAAATAAATCCGTAACCTAGGTATATCTGCAAAGATATAACCTCACGAGAATAGAAAGAAGGCCATTACTGGCGAATACAAATGAACTAAACTGGACTCAAGTTCGCAGCTATACCCTGCTGATCAGCCAGGATACAGTGCAAATCTATATCTCACTATATAGATCCCGTCGGGCACCCAGACACTACGACCTATCTCAAGGATCCGGTTTTGTTCTGGTCCTTAGGATTAAGTAAACTTAATCCCCAAAGTAGTATTATCCAGTCCCTGGAATAGCAACCGGAACAATCGGTATGCTTTGATATATTCTAATCACCAGAATATATCAATAATTGTGAATGATAATTAGAATATGAACAATGAATTCAAATGAATAGAATAAATCAAGTATCAAAATGGAATATGAATAAGAGAATTAAAAGAGTACAAGCGTAATAAAAATTTGAAATGAATATTACTATTCTGAAAGTAGAATAGGGGAGAAACTTGCCTTCTGCGTGACTTACTGCAATTGAATCACTTTCGTCTATCATCTACTTGACCTGCCTTGCTGGCTTAGCTTCTATTAGCAAAATAGACTGGTTAAGTCATTTTGTACTTCAATTGCATCTTAAATCGACTTCATTTCGTTCCTATTATCTACCCATGCGCTTATGACTGACTCTTATATTACATATAACCAAGTAAGACTCGATTAACCACATAATACATATAAGCACATAAGCACATAATCATTTTTTTATAGTTAAAATAAATTTTAGAATCAAAATCGACTCGCTGATTGCTCCGCTGATCACCTTTTGCCTCATTTCCCATTTTTCCGGAATTTTTCGGACTCGTCTCGGCACGCATTTCGACTGATAATCAATTAATTAATAAAGTCAACTGATTTCTAGAAGAAATTAGGTCTTCATATTATTTTTAATGAAAATAATTCATTTTTCTGAGTAAAATGGCTTTCGTTTCGCTCAATTCGGACTAACGGTTGAATTATTATCAATTAAACACTGATAATTCAATTTATTATTCAATATAAGTAATTGCTACAAATTTTTAAATCCTAAAATAATTATTTAAGAAAAATTAAAGTCAAAAATAATTTTTTTATATTTTTTGGAGTTAAAATGAATAAGTTATGATTCATTGAAAGTTATTTGATTAATTATTGGAATAATTAATCACTTTTAATAATTTAATAAATAAATAACTAATAAATAATTAATAAATAATTATTTAATAATTTAAAATAATTAATCCCTAATTATTAGGATTAATCACAATTTATTACAAATATTTACAACTTATCGTTATTTATTCGATTAGATCGATTATTTATAAATAAATAATCGCTATCATTAACTAGTACGTTAATTATTGAATAAATGAGTCATTATTCGAATCATTTTCAACTCAACGATCCACTACTCGTATTTCTACGAGTTATTCGCGTTTCTCGCATAATTATCGAAACTTTACGGTTATTATTATAGTTTATGCGACTTAAATTAACTATCTGTATTTAATTACCCGCTATGAGTAATTATTACGATATTTTACGAACAATTAACTATTGTCTGAATAATAATCGAACTTATCGTTCAATTACTCGTATAATTACGAGTTATTCGTTTTATCCCCCTAATTATCGAATCTTTAATCATAGTATTCGATTAATTTTAATACTTAATTATTAAATAATTACTTAATTACTAAATAATAAATAAATAAATAAGTAAGTAATTAAATACTTAATTGAATCACTAAATTCGAATTTATAAATTAAGAAAATAATTTAGGAATTATTAATAATATTTTTCAGAATTTAAAACTGATTTTTAATTGATTTTCAGAATTAATAAAACTAATTTTATTTTATAAAAATATAATTAAATAATTAAAAATCCAGAAACATTTGTCAGAAACCAACCATCTGACAAAACAGATCAAAACCGGGTCAACCACACGGGTCAACCGGGTCACCATCCGGGTCATGAAGAACATGACCGGAGTTTTCCAGAATCCGGCGATTTCACCGGATTCCGGTGAATCAATTACATCCCCAAATCAACATCGTTTGATACGGTTCTTGGGTGCTTTTCATTGCAAATCAACACAGCAATCATCATAATCAAAACATCCCGGAATCATCCTTGTAACAACTTCTCTGGCCAAAATCGATCAAACACCGACTTCAACTCCGGCCAAAAACCCATCTTTTGATTCTGTAAACGAAACTTAACGTTCTATAGTGCAAATTAAAGCTAAGAACATATACAATCAAAGCCCTAACCTTTCAAGAACCAAAGATTCACAGAAATCATCGAGTTATAATTTGAAAATTCGGTATAAACCCTAATAATCGAACTTTGTTATTTAGGTATCGTTTCATCAATTAAACACCATGAATCAACTGTAAATCACATAACCAAGCTATATCAATCATCAAAACATCAAAATAACCCTGAAATAAAAAAGGCCTAATTCGAACATAAACCCTAGAAATCAAAGATCAAAAACTACAAATTAAAACTTGAAATTGATGCTAGAAATGGAAAGAACAGATCAAAACCTTTGATTTGGTTACTGGAATCACACGATTTGATGAAGAAATCAGCTGGAAATCACGGTTTGATTCTCGACCCGATTCAAGTTCTAACCGACCCGAATTTCAGAGAAAATTCAGATTTTTAATGATTTATTAATTATAATTAATTAATAATTAGGCTATTTATAGTAGTAAAATTAATACTCCTAAATAAAATTATGGGGCTAATTATACACCTCATAAAAATAATTGGCCCTAATTTTCATAATTTTTGGGTATTAAAATTTAATTTATAATTATTTTATATATACAATATATATGTCAAAATTTCCCAAAAATTGTGAATAATTCAAAAATACAAAGAAATGGTATAAATAAAAGTCCTATAATTTTATAAAAATAAAAATGTGATTTTTGTGGGGTTTTTAACACCCAATGGGGCCCGGAAAAGTCATTTTTCGTAAAAAGAGAAAATTTAAAATATTTAGATGTTCAGAATAATGCGATTGTAAAAGCCGTTTGATGAAAAATAAGGCCCATTATTTTATTTGAAATACTGGCTTTAAAATCATTGTTTGGGTCGTAAAACGTTTGAAATGAAAGCTATGAATGTGAAATAAAATATCTGGAAAATACCTTAAAAATACAAAAATGACACAGAATACACGTAACATATAACAATTAGGGTTTAACAGATAATCACACATAAATAACACATTATCATACCACATTTATTATAAATATAATATAATACAGACGTAAATTTCCCAGTCGTTACATTCGACGGATAACACTTTTTATTATCCAACAGATAGTCCTCATCATCCGTCGAGTCTACATCTATTAGCAGTCCATCTACCAAATTAGGTTCTACTTTCTCTTTGTTCTTTTTCCAGGCTTCATCACAGAAAGACTCAATTCCTTGAAATTTGGTGATTTTAGCATGGACATCCCTGGATGTTTTCCATGCTTTAATTACCTCTTGTTCACGCTCGAGCTGCTTCTTTAAAATCTCTTCCTTTTTCAAGGACTCAGTTAATTCCTCCTTGGCAATCTTACACTCAATTCTTAATTTCTCAAAATCAATAAACTGAGACTCAAGCACATTATTCCTCTCACTTAAAAACAAATTGTTTGCTTTGATTTTAGCATTTTCTTTAGTAAGAGACTTAAGTGTAACACGCAAATGATAGAATTCGGTAGACATGTCATTTATGGCATCATTACACTCAGCTTTAGATAAATGTGCAAGGTTTGTAGTAATTACCTGATTGCTTGAGGAACTTGTCTCTGTCTCATCAGACTTGGCCATTAGGGCTAGATTGACATAGCTGACATCTTCATCTTCATCCAGACCATCTGCTGCCCAGTCATTTTCTTGTGTAATAAAAGCCCTTTCCTTTTGTTTGAGTAGATCAAAGTATTTTTGCTTATAATCCACAGACTCAAACTTTTTCTTACTGGAATCTGACTTTCTACACTCATTGGCAAAATGCCCTTCCAAGCCACATTTAAAACATTTGAATTTTGACTTATCCACCATGTTTCTATTTGGCTTGGCTGCTCCAAAGTTCTTCTTGAACTTGAGCTTGGAAAATCTCCTGGAAAGAAATGCTAGGTGCTCATCAATGTCCTCCATTTCATCTTGGCTCAATGAATCTTCACTTTCTACTGCAACCCCCTTGCCCTTGCTCTTACAGACCTTTGAAGTTGATTCAACAGCTTCCATCTTCACTTCCTTCTCCTTTTCCAACTCAGCAACTAGTGCAATGGATCCTCCTTTCTTCTTTCCTCTCTACATCCTTTCATCCTGCTCTATTTCAAGCTCATAGGTTTTCAGGATGCCATACAGTCTCTCCAAACTGCCAAGGAGGTTTTCAGGATGCCATACTGTCATTGGTTTCCATTCCTTTGGAAGAGATCTAAGGAATTTCAGATTAGAGTCTTTAGTCTGATAGACCCTTCCATGCAACTTGAGAGCATTTAGTAGTTTTTGAAATCTACTAAAAATGTCAGTGAAAGACTCACTTTCCTCAATGTAAAAATGCTCATATTGCTGAATCAAGAGCTGCATCTTATTTTCTCTAACTTGCTCAGTGCCATCACAGATTATCTGTATAGTATCCCAAACCTCCTTGGCAGTTTTGCAGTTGATAATGTTGTCAAACATGTCTGCATCAACTCCATTAAATAGTATATTCATGGCCTTTTTATCCTTCCCGACTTGTTCAATGTCAAGATCAGACCATTCATGCCTTGGCTTGGGGACTGATGGCTCGTTTTCTGTTGTAGCTCTCATTGGAACATGAGGGCCTCTTTCTATGCAGTCCACATAGGCCTCATCTTGAGAAAGCATATGAAGATGCATCTTTACCTTCCAATGATGGTAATTATCTTTATCCAGAAAAGGAATCTTGACTCCAACATCTTTCTTGTTCATCTTGCTGTATTGTTTTGATCTTTAAACTCTTTGTAAGTTAAGAGCTTGCTCTGATACCAATTGTTAGCCCCTTAACAATATAGCAAGAATTACAGAAGGGGAGTTGAATGGAATTCTTGAACCTTTTTCTTGAAATAAAAATGTTCAAACTCGAATATAAATATAAGTGTATTGATTAGCACAATGTGGAATAAAAACTTACGTGAATAAAGACACAAGTAATTAAAAACAAGAATCTTTACAAACTTTCTGGTGGATTTAAACAATTCCACCAGAGATATATATTATATCGAGAGAACTCTTTGTAATGAACACAGCTGCTTACAAATGTTGAACTAATAAGAATACAGAGAAATGCTAAGAATTCTGCTTACAAATGTTTCTCTTTTGTGTTTCTCAGATCTTAGTTTCTATTTGCTACTTCTTGGTTTATATATTACCAAGATTACAAAGTCAAAAGATAGGATCATTATAAAAACTATCAGTTTTTATGCTTTGCTACTTTGTTCTCTATTATCCAATTAATAGGCTTCCTCATTCCTTTTGCATACATCTCGACGCATGTGACCAGTTGTCACTGTCAACTGATGTTTGAATTCTTTATCCGTTAGGTTCATAATCATCCGTCGAGTTAATGATCATCCGTTGGATTGTTGATCATCCGTCTGGTGCTTTGTAGATTATCCGTCGGGTAGCAATCAGGCACTTGACTTCATTTCACCTATACAGAATTACAAGACATCATCTATGTACAATTAATCAACCTATTCTGCATATCTAGTTAAAGTCAACATGACTCATATGCTACTACATAGTTTATACAAAGGTGTATGCAGAAATGTGCTACAGACTTATTATTACATAAGCTACTCACTCGATGGATAATAAGTCATCATCCGTCAGGACTATAATGAGTTATCCGTCGGGACTATAATTCTTATCCGTCGAGTACTACATTATTTCACTAAGTAAAATCTACTTAGGTGTTTTGTTTATGTCATCATCAAGTACACAACATATGCACAACACATATTTTCTCAGAATATTGGTTTATGTGAGGTAAAGAAGTAATAATCATTTGTTTAGTGGGAACAGTTTTTTTTAAAACTGAACGTGCAATGTTATCATTACTTATTTACAGTGCCCATTAACTTTTGCCTTAACTGCTGCATGCCTGACAAGTGTAAAGGTCTGTTCCATTTCTCATTAACTGTTGTCACGTGGGGTGTCTAAGTAAAAGAGATAAAAGATTTTCAAATCTTTTATTTTCATTTTTATTCAACTCACTCTCTCTCTTTTCTTATTCTCTCTCACATTTTCTGACGGTTTTCTTTACAAACATTTTCTCAAACACCTTACAGGCACTCTAACTTCTCACTTATTTCTGATGGCGCCCAAGGATTTAATTGTTGATGGAGCCAAGTTTGTACCAAATAACTATGCTGCAATCTTGAATAAGGCTGAAGCTCCATCAGATTTGCACTTTGTGCAAGATTTATTAGCCAATAGTGAGATTGGGTATGCTTTGACCCAACCTCAAACTATTTCAAGCAAACAAGTGCTGACATTTTGGCGAACTGGGTTTTTTGATGATGGTGGTGCTACTGGTACTCCAAGCATTGTTTTCACATCAGGAGATGTCGAGCATGTAGTTACTCCTAGAGCAGTTCGTAAAGCTTTCCAATTACCTGAAGGTTGCACATTCTCAACAGTGGAGGATCCTGTCTTACAGCAGCTTATGGCCAGTCAGGGCTATGAGAAAAGTTTAGGAAAGCTGGGTCAACTGAAAAGATCAAATATCAGAAAGGAATGGAGATTTTTCTTTGTTTGTATCACAAAGGCATTCGCCAATAAATGCTCCAACTTTGATGCTATTCCCATCATGAGTCAGCAAATCGGGTATGCCCTTATTCATCAAACTCATTTTGATTTTGCAAGTGCTGTGCTAGGTTTTATATGGGATAGGATGACAGAGGATAGGAATGTAGTATACTTTGCTAGATTCTGTCAGCTTATATATACTTTCTGTTGTGCTGATGAACCCCAACCTGCCAGTGATTTAATTCCACCCTTTAAGCTTGCAAAAAGGGCTTTTAATGATTTGTTAAATGCTGACAATAAGAAACAAGTTCAGAGACCCTTACAGATTTCTCAGTCAGTAAAACAGATCTTGGTAAATGCTGATCCACAAGCATATACATCAGTATATCCTGATGTCTAACCCACCAACTCATCAAAACCATCCCAATCTTCATCCACACCTACCACAACTACACAAATACCTCAAACTTCTCAACCTCAACCAACTCAACCGTCCATCAGGACATATTACAAACCAACACAGTCATCTCAACCTCAACCTTCAGCACATTCGGTGAAGCCTTCATCTTCAAAACCCAAGAGGACTAAGATAGTACCTCAGTCTCAACAGAAGAGAAGGAGAATTGTTCCGAGAGATGAGTCACATAATGAGAAATATGTTCCAATTTCAGAACCTGTTGTTATAGAAGCTGAGAAGATCTCTTCTCAGAAAGATACTGAAACTGGGAGTTGTAGGCCCCTCAAAAGGCTTAGAAAGCTAAATTCTGATGATTAAGCTCCCAAAGTCTCACCTTCAGCAAAGAGACTTAAAAAGCAAAGAGCCAGGAGGGCTGTAAGTGAATCATCACACTCTGAAGAAATTCTGGAAGCAGCAGCTAAGGAAAGGGGTCAGGAATCTGTAACACCCCCAAATCCGGGGTCGGGAATCAAGGTTGTCACGAGTTCCATTTCCCTTATCAATACTTAATCTTAACAGTCAACCAACTACTGGGTACTGTGACCCCACAATATACTCACACACACCACAAGTTATAGTCTCAGAGATGAATACCAAAAATAACACAAGTCATTTTATTCCACAATTATAAACCATTTCACCTTAAAAAGGGTTTCTGAATAATTTACATATTCTTTGCCATTATTACAATTCATAAATATACATAAGTCTGGTACATCGAAAGTTGAAAGCCTAGCCTATTGGTAGATTCTACCTCAGTTACACGGCATCAACGCCTACAGGAAACTGCAGAACGTTTCCTATCTGCTCGCGAATTGGGAGCTTGACCCTGTTCATCTTGTCTATCTGTTGTTGTGTGATGAAAGAAGAAAGCAAGGGTGAGCAACAAGCCCACCGAAATAATATGTATAATAATTAACAATATATGAGCATTCTTATAGTACTCATGAAAGTCTTGGTCAAGAAGAAATGAACCAAGTTTGATATCTTAACGTGACCAAGTCGCAAAATATTTAGTATATATGTATATATATATATAATTTTCAAAATCTTGAAAGTCCTCTTCCATGCATAATATACACAGAGTTCCAGTTTATAACTGTATAAAAATATCGTTGCAAGGTGATCTCATATATCTAACCTTGTCTCAACGTTTTTGTGAAAATTTTTGTCATTCATAAGATAATCATTGACCAGATATAAGTTGAAAAGATGAAGTTACAAGATACTCCAATATACTTATATCTTTTCCGAATACTACTTGAACTACCACCTTCAAGTTATAATTAGTTTCAAAAGTTCATCACATAGATGAGACTACAAGACAAGATTTGAATAGATTTAATCTTTGAATATCATTATAAATAATGAAGTTACGAGATACTTCATTAAGTCCCGATATATATATACACCTATATATATACATTTCATACACTCCTTGAAAACCTCTGTTATGAAAATTATAAACAAAGTTGCAATATCCAATGAATTTGGAAAGGAGAAAACCTTGGCATAAACCTGATATCTTGCTGATCAGGCAAAGATACCAATAAGTAACCTTTTCTACTAGTAGATGGACGAATTCCCCACTGGTCATCACCCTGGCCGCAATAGGACCTTATGCTGGACTGCCACTCAGCCACTTACGCATTTGATGGACTCCCACTGAGCCACTTACACTTTCATGGACGCCCACTGAGCCCATGTTGCTTATGCCGACTCAATAGATGGACTTCCTTCCCGAACTTTGGGTAAGTAATCAATTCATTTATCAAAACAGCAACTTCGTTGCGAATATAAAATACACCACAGAGCCGGATCCCTCAGGTTTTGAGTGAATATTTAAATCCCCTTCGAAAGGAAGATCTTAAATACAAAAATGAGTTTTGGGATCCGCTCTAACTTTTAGAAAATCATTTTGAAGACTCGAAAACATTTTTAAGAATGTTTTGAGTAATGCTGATTTAATAAAATAAATCAGTCCCAATATATTTAGAAAATATCTGAATATTATTATTTAAATAATATTCCCATAAAGAATAATCTTTATAAAAATAATTGAAGTAGAAGTTTTAAAACTCATACTTGGAATGGATATTAATAACCAAAGATATACTTATACGAAAGTATGATCTTTATTTGAATAATCGAAAATAAGTTTGATTATTGAAACATTATTCTTTAATAAAATAAAGAATATTAATTAATAAATAAGAGGAGTCATAAGTCCACAAATGAATATTCAAAATAATATTCATAAAATAAACGAAGTCATAAGTCCTCGAATGAATATTCAACTAATAATATTCATTAATTAAAATAAACAGAGTCATAAGTCCTTGAATAAATATTCAACTAATATTCATTATTTAAAATAAAGTTATCGAATAAAACTTATTCGATTAATAGTTTTGAAAACTATAACAATATATATAAATATATATATATATATAATATACTCGGGAACATCGACTCCCGGTTTTAGAAAATGTTCACATTTGGGTCCCTTATACTAAGGGTATACGCAACTACTGCTTATCTCTAGCATAGGTATTATGCAACTATAAGCATTTGAATCAACAATTAGATATCAAGATTACGAAACAGACATGCATATATACCATATCACATGCTCCAATATATCGCAAGATTTGCTAATAACAATCATGCACTTATCACAAGATAATGCATATACATATATTTACATCACAACAACAGTATAACGGGTAGAAAACTTGCCTGAGCGACTGGGGGTGGTAAAAGGCCTGGGACGAGTCTGGTAACCTATAAACAACATATAAGTTGGAATTAAACCAAAGTCGCTTAAGAATCTAGACTTTAACCAATTAGACTCTAACGCTTGCTTTAGCGCTTAACGATTCACTTAAGTCGCTCGTGAACCCTCGGCTCCACCATTTTTAATGAATTAACCATTAAGAGTTTTAAGGCGATTCTTTCGTGAGTACCTTACCAACTGCCTAATCCACTTAATATAATTGTTTCATACCCCAATTAGTCATTTAAGGGCCTTAACCAAGGTTTCAAAGTAAGGTGAGGGGTAATGGTTCGTTCGCGAAATGTCGTTACTTAAAACGGTCGTTTCTCCTAAACCGTACATCGGATTCAAGCAAACCACATATCAAAACGAAGCTTGAATCATAAACTATCTAATAATCGTAATGGTCAGTTCATGGTAGTTAGTGTTCGGGTGCAAAAGTCATGCACAAAACAGTCTAAGGAAAATTGGGCATTACGACGACTATACCTTAGCGATTCTCAAATTTTACCAAATCAATTCAATATCAAATCACCACCAATCAACACCAAACCAAGCACAACAATCCAAACATCAACCACAAACAAACCAACATACTACTCCACCATTTTCTAAGTCAAAACATCCATGGATCATAATTTTAATACCAAGTATAATAACGGCTCAATAATTAACTACAATAACTTACATACATAACTAAACATGCTTAATCTCTCATTCACTAATTCAACCATTAAAACCTCCATTTACAATCCAAGCTCATACAAACTTATAACTTAAATCAAAGGGGAAAGCTTGGTTATACCTCTTTGGAGCTTCTTAATACCATCAAAGAGCCTTGAAATTCCTAAGAGAGCCCTGATCTAAGCTTAAACAACCTTGAACTTCCAAAAGAAATGAAGAAATCAAAGTTAGTTCTTGAAAGTTACTATTCATTACTATTCATCATCATCTTTGATGAATTAATTAGCTAAGAAAGACATGATTTTTGAAGCTCAAACTTCTAGGATAACTAAGTTATAATATCAAGAAGCCATGGGAATTACCTTGAGAATTATGAATGAGCCAACCTTGGACTTTGAATTTCTAAACCTCCATTTTTCATGAAAAAGTCGAAGCTACAAGGTGGGGAGAGAAGAAAGGAGTTTCTTGGTTGATTACTTGGTTAAAAATGTGATTAGAATACTTGGTGGAGGTTTATTCTTGGATAAATATCTTGATTAATGCTTGCATCACCATGCTTACCTCACCATCTAACCACTTGTCTAATTCTTATGGAGTGATGATGTCATCTATTTTCTACTCCACTTGATTAATCTCCCTTGCTTCTTTTACAAGCTTGTTTCTTGACCGTTTATTTGTTTTACGGTTCGCTTAACTTTCGTTCTCGTTTATCGTTTGAGGGATCATACCCGGGATCTTATTACTTGGGTTCCCTTAACCTTTCTCAATACATTATATTCCTTTTATGATCCTCTCTTATAATCCTTGAATTTAAATCCTTTTAATCATGTTACCTTATACTCAATTCTTTCGGTATCTGGTAGATTTCCGGGAAAAATCAAAGTGTTCGAATTTGGATTCTGACGATCTTTACATACACTTATATATCATATAGAGTACTAATAAGATCTCAGAATAACAATAAAAGAACCTCTACAAAGTGTGGTATGAAAAGTTTTCTTATTCAGCATAATCAGCAAAATCACTATTCATAAGGGTTTCAAAAAATTCCAAAATTTGGGGTTATTACAGTCTCCCCTCCTTAAAAGGATTCCGTCCCGGAATTAGATAGAAAATGAATAGGGATACTCTCTTAGCATTGTACTTTCTAACTCTCGAGTAAATTTTCCCACATTGTGGTTCTTCCATCAAACTCTGAATAGTTTGATAACCCTTCTCCTAAGCATTTGTCCCTTTTTCAATCTATAACCCTTCCTGGTTGCTCCATATAGGTTACGTCTGGTTGCATGTCTATGCGCTCATATGCCCCTATTTATCTGGCATCCGAATTACACTTCCTTAACATTTATACGTGGAACACGTTATGAACTTGCTACATGTTCGGGGGTAGGGCTAGCTCATATGCTAACTTCCCAATATGTCTTAATACCTCAAAGGGTCCAACAATTCGTGGGCTTAGCTTCCCTTTCTTTCCGAACCTCATCCATCCTTTCCAAGGGAATACCTATAACAGCACTAGGTCCCCTACTTCCTATTCCTTGTCCTTTCGTGTCAAATCAACGTACTTCGTGTTCCCATCTTGGGCTACTACCAGCCGTCCTCTGATTAAATCTATTATATCCTTGGTCCTTTGGACCACTGCTGGTCCGAGCATCTTGTGCTCTACAACTTCATCCTAACATAAGGGGGATCGACATTGTCTTCCCTCAAAAATCTCATAAGACGACATCTCGATACCTGACATACGATCTATTATCGTGAGAAAACTCAATCCGCGTTAAGTGATCATTCCAAATTCTTTCAAGTCTATTGCACAGACTCTCATTATAGCTTTTAACATTAGAGCTTTTGCTTCTCAATACCCATTCTTTTCCAGTTCGTAATCGCTACTACCTTCCGTTCCTAATATTATACTGGTTATACTTTTGCTCGTTAGCGTTCTATAACCTTTTAATAACCACGTCAACCCTAGTATCACGAATATGTTTCCATTCTGAATACCACCATAACTTTACTACTCCTCTTTCAGCTGTTTCTATTTTCTATTGCATAGTTAGTACAGAAGGTGGCCAGCCTTTAGTACTTGACAAGCAATTAAACAACATGTGGTATCCTACTAGGCCTCTATCACACAGATAGATAGTCATTCGGCAATACCTCCCCTTCTGAAAGGGTTGTTCTTCTCAGCTTACATGAAATGAAAAGAAGAGAAAATAATGAACTGAAGAGAATTGTATATATGTAAAAAAAATTTATTGCCATAAAATATTTTTCTTGGAATCTACCTCTGAACTATAGAGGTTTGTCATAGGAGAACAAAACATATATGTATTTATATCAACATCAAGTATTATAGCATCGTATTTCACATGCCTAAATATTTTTGCTATTCCGTCCATCATTCTATGGACCCATGCTCTTCCTCGAGCTTATACACAATCACCTTTGAAACTCCCTCGATATCGAAAATCGAATCTGGGATCTCATTCTAGACATCATCGTTACTAGAATTCTATGCTTGCGTCACAACCTTCCTAGTATAGTAATACGACTCTCTATTGATAAGAAGGAATAGATATTCAATAGGTAAGTAATCGACCTAGTTTTTCTATCAAAGATAACTTATACGTCAACACGACCCGATTAGTGGTACTCAATCTCAACATCCATTCCAATACAACTCTCACGGTTTTAATCAGCTCATTACTCACAGAATCATTGATGCATTACTATGGTCCACCACTGACCTACTGTCGTCATTCACTTTCCATGAAATCTTAATATCTAATCATACGGAGTCCATACATGTCGTATTGAATTCTTCTAAGGAGTTAACATAATCACCATTCATAATTCATGAAGAACACTCCAAATTCTGACGTACTTTCATGATATGAAGCAGATAAAATGCAGAAGAGTTTTAATGAAAGCAACGATAGTAGGTTAATACCATTCTTAATCATATGTCTATATTAGGAGACACGAAGCTCAAAGGTTCATTTAGTCCTTTTTGAAACATGGTCCTGGCTTATTCTCAAGATAGTTCCTTCTAAGATAGATAGCCCGCTCATGGCGATTACATGAATTAAACCTTTACCAAACTACTATTACGGTTGGGTATTGCACAGTCATCAGAAGGAATGTCAATCTTCCAAACCATAGTACAACCTTCACGGCTTCAACCATTATCACTGCATTCCTCTGGCACGAGCGCCTATAATTGCTTTCTTGCACTTAGAGTGTCGGCCACCTCATTGGCCTTTCCTGATAGTAATAGTTCCTTATAATCAATGTCTTTTAACCAGCTTCAACTAAATTTTCTACCTCATTTCAATCACTGCTTATGTGAAAATGCTTTTCTTAAGTCCTGGTGAGAAAGAAAAAAATCACCATTTTTCCATAAATCATTGCCTTAGTCTTTAGATATGAACATTGTCACGGCTGACTCTCGATCATACTTAGGACGTCTCTTATCATGGGTCCTTCTTGTTTTCACCAATCTTGACCCTCATTGGGTCGATCTATACTTTCTTATGGTTCAACACGTGCCCCACCTGGCATTATTATAATTACGTCATATTTCCTTTATCAAAATTTCTATTCTTGAGAACTTTGAATATTACCTTTTTCCTTGTAAAACCTTTAAGGTTATCCTTGAATCGCTCCTCGTGTATTCCGTAGATACAGGGCATATCAAAATACCATTTACTAATACTAGAACCATTGTCTATGTAGTTCTAAAAATTTTCTCTACTGATCTTTAAAGGTTGTTGTTACCATAATCCTTTTTAATTTATACTGCGAAAACTCATGATGTCTCTATTAAGGGCGAAATGCCAACCTTTATGCATTCCCCTAGGATTCATCTCAAGTTATCGAGGTTCTATCCTTAATTCCACCTTTAAAAAGGTACATGCATCCTTCCATGGATAAATCAAGTCATATTTCCTTGATAGATTATCTTATTCATCATTCCCACCTCGATAGTCTATAACTAATTTTATAATAGCATCTTTATTCAAATTGAGGTCAATCCATATGGCCTCCAAAAGATAACAATGCTTATCCGCTTTTCTCTCCTGATTTGGTAATGATAACATGGATGTTCTGAAAGATATTGGTCGTGTTCAACGTGAAAATCTTCTTAATAAATCCTCATGTACTTTTGTTGTTTATCTCAACAGTCATCTCAATGTTGGGATATCTTTCATACCTGACATCTCCCTTTCTGGGTATCATGCCACCGGTCTTACACTTCACATTCTTGAAGGTCACTTCCTTCATCCAATTTTCGTAATTTTTTATTTTCTTGTCTCCTTAGTCTATCCGCATCTCATTATTTATCCTTCGAAGTATCTCAAGGTTTCCTCAAATACTCTCAACTTAAGGGGATTAATTATACGTATCGCTTACGCCTTCAACCTTGAATTTATCTCATGATCAGTCACCATCGCGCTGATGATGACACACTTCTCTATATTTATTGCAAGGGTTTCTTAGGGTTTCCCATACCTACCCTTATCACTTCTCAACTTTATTTCCTTTATATCCCTTTATACTCCTTTCCTTTTTAGTCTTTTATTTTCGTTTCCATTACAACCATTACATGAACCAACACAACATAAGCATTGATTTCAAACATCCCGTCATTCTGGATTCGTGTCCTCAGAACGAATCTTGATAACTTTTACAACTTAGATTCATAATTCATCATACTCATCCGCTTTTGTTCTAGCTCCAAAGCTTTTACACTATCTCCTTATCCTTGGGAATTACTTTCCCGAAAATAATTGACTGAACTTTAATCAGTTTATCATAACCTCTGGCTCCGTGCCTTTCTTGGCCTTTCACCAGAGGGTGGCCTCTCTCTTAGGAGGGTAAGTGACAAAAACAGTCTTTTGCGCTTCATCAATCATCTAGAATATAAAATCATTTCTCTATTTCCTTTAGCCAGGCTCTTGCCTCGGCTAGGTCAGCTTGTTCCTTGGAACTCTGAGAGCTTAGCGACTTAAAGGTCCTGAAAGAATTTCTCACCGCATTGTTTCCTCAAGGTGGTGGTTGGGAATAAAAGTATAAGTTCTGTTTAGACAAGTCCATGAATTGCCCAATAGGAGTACCATCCTGGTTCTCCCTATCTTGTTCAACTTCTGTTTTCTCAGTATGAAACGTTTCAACCTTCTCCCATAATCGGGGTTATCTTATACGTTAAAAACCTTGTTTTCCACTCTATTATGTTATGGGTTGTTTCTTTCTTGATGGCAACCTCCCTGACTATCACATTTAGGGTTTGCCCTAAATCTTATTCCTCAAACTATGGCTCTCATCTAAGTTCTCATCCTTAAGCTCTTGAACTTTTGGAACCCAAATTCTGTAGGAACACCTCACTATCCCCTTATCATCTTTCTCGGTATGGATCTCTTCTCCAGTCATTGACTCTCTGCCTTCATTCATCACTTTTTCTTGGCACAACATTATATTTTCCGATAATCCAGACCGCATAGCGATCTCAAACCGCTTTTCGGTACCGGCTCCGGTTGCGTTCACTTCTATTTCCATTTTCTCAAAATCTCTTATCAACTCTCTTAGAGACAATATCATCTTGAGTTTCTCCTTTCTACTAAGGGCATTAGCCACCATTTTGGCTTTCCCTGGATGATAAAGAATCTCATAATCATAATCCTTGATTAGCTCTAACCACCTCATTTGGCGCATGTTGAGCTCTTTCTGCGTGAAAATGTACTAGAGCACTTATGGCTTGTATAAAGCTCGCACTTCTCTCCATACAAGTAGTGCCTCCAATCTTTAAGGCAAAACTATTGCCACGAGCCCAAGCTCATGGGTGGGGATATCGAATTTTATATTCCCTTAATTATCTTGACGCGTACGCGATTACCTTGCTGTGCTGTATAAGAAGCACCCTAATTCCTTATGCGAAGCGTCACTACACTTCACAAAATCTCATTTTCCATCCGGCAACGCCAACATAGGGGATGTCACCAACCTTTGCTTCAGTTCTTAAAAGTTGTTCTCGCATTTCTCTCTCCATTCAAACTTCTCAGTCTTACGAGTAAGCCGCGTTAAAGGGGCTACTATCTTTACAAACTTGAAAGAACCTCCGGCAGTGACCGGCCAATCCTACCTCTGGTAATCGCCCTAACCATGGTTATCAATTCCTCAGCGATCATCTCTTCAGTCTTGTTAGGATCCTCCATGAGATCCTTCTCAACAACAATCCCTTCTGGGATAACATCCTCAACCCCTACATCCTCAATATGAATATCATCTGGTCCCTCATTAGGGTGTTCCATTGGATCCACAATCCGATCCCCAATTAGTAATAAAACATCATCGCGCTGTTGCTCCTCAACGTCAGGGTTCGGAGTCCCGCTACTATATACGATAACGAACTACGCTTCTAGCACGATATTTATAAGGGTTCCCATAAGGGTTTTAACTGTCAGTACTACGTTAGGTAGCCCGACTATGAACTTGGCAAGAGTTTTCATTATCTTAGTGAACTTATTATCTTAACGTCAAATCCTCTCTGAGGTTTATAACGCTTAGCTCTGATACCATTTCTGTAACACCCCCAAATCCGGGGTCGGGGATCCAGGTTGTCATGAGTTCCATTTCCCTTATCAATACTTAATCTTAACAGTCAACCAACTACTGCGTACTGTGACCCCACAATATACTCACACACACCACAAGTTATAGTCTCAGAGATGAATACCAAAAATAACACAAGTCATTTTATCCCACAATTATAAACCATTTCACCTTAAAAAGGGTTTTGGAATAATTTACATATTCTTTGCCATTATTACATTTCATAAATATACATAAGTCTGGTACATTGAAAGTTGAAATCCTAGCCTATTGGTAGATCCTACCTCAGCTACACGGCATCAACGCCTACAGGAAACTGAAGAACGTTTCCTATCTGCTCGCGAATTGGGAGCTTGACCCTGTTCATCTTGTCTATCTGTTGTTGTGTGATGAAAGAAGAAAGCAAGGGTGAGCAACAAGCCCACCGAAATAATATGTATAATAATTAACAATATATGAGCATTCTTATAGTACTCATGAAAGTCTTGGTCAAGAAGAAATGAACCAAGTTTGATATCTTACGCGACCAAGTCGCAAAATATTTAGTATATATGTATATATAAACTTTTCAAAATCTTGGAAGTCCTCTTCCATGCATAATATACACAGAGTTCCAGTTTTTTAACTGTATAAAAATATCGTTGTAAGGTGATCTCATATATCTAACCTTGTCTCAACGTTTTTGTGAAAATCTTTGTCATTCATAAGATAATTATTGACCAGATATAAGTTGAAAAGATGAAGTTACAAGATACTCCAATATACTTATATCTTTTCCGAATACAACTTGAACTACCACCTTCAAGTTATAATTAGTTTCAAAAGTTCATCACATAGATGAGACTACAAGACAAGATTTGAATAGATTTAATCTTTGAATATCATTATAAACAATGAAGTTACGACATACTTCATTAAGTCCCGATATATATATACACCTATATATATACATTTCATACACTCCTTGAAAACCTCTGTTATGAAAATTATAAACAGAGTTGCAATATCCAATGAATTTGGAAAGGAGAAAACCTTGGCATAAACCTGATAACTTGCTGATCAGGCAAAGATACCAATAAGTAACCTTTTCTACTAGTAGATGGACGAATTCCCCACTGGTCATCACCCTGGCCGCAATAGGAACTTATGCTGGACTGCCACTCAGCCACTTACACATTTGATGGACTCCCACTGAGCCACTTACATTTTCTTGGACGCCCACTGAGTCCATGTTGCTTATGCCGACTCAATAGATGGACTTACTTCCCGAACTTTGGGTAAGTAATCAATTCATTTATCAAAACAGCAACCTCGTTGCGAATATAAAATACACCACAGAGCCGGATCCCTCAGGTTTTGAGCGAATATTTAAATCCCCTTCGAAAGAAAGATCTTAAATACAAAAATGAGTTTTGGGATCCCCTCTAACTTTTAGAAAATCATTTCGAAGACTCGAAAACATTTTTAAGAATGTTTGGAGTAATGCTGATTTAATAAAATAAATCAGTCCCAATATATTTAGAAAATATCTGAATATTGTTATTTAAATAATATTCCCATAAAGAATAATCTTTATAAAAATAATTGAAGTAGAAGTTTTAAAACTCATACTTGGAATGGATATTAATAACGAAAGATATACTTATACAAAAGTATGATCTTTATTTGAATAATCGAAAATAAGTTTGATTATCGAAACAATATTCTTTAATAAAATAAAGAATATTAATTAATAAATAAGAGGAGTCATAAGTCCATAAATGAATATTCAAAATAATATTCATAAAATAAACGGAGTCATAAGTCCTCAAATGAATATTCAACTAATAATATTCATTAATTAAAATAAACAGAGTCATAAGTCCTTGAATAAATATTCAACTAATATTCATTATTTAAAATAAAGTTATCAAATAAAACTTATTCGATTAATAGTTTTGAAAATTATATCAATATATATATATAGTATATATATAATATACTCGGGAACATCGACTCCCGGTTTTAGAAAATGTTCACATTTGGGTCCCTTATACTAAGGGTATACGCAACTACTGCTTATCTCTAGCATATGTATTATGCAACAATAAGCATTTGAATCAACAATTAGATATCAAGATTACGAAACAGACATACATATATACCATATCACATGCTCCAATATATCGCAAGATTTGCTAATAACAATCATGCACTTATCACAAGATAATGCATATACATATATTTACATCACAGCAACAGTATAACGGGTAGAAAACTTGCCTGAGCGACTGGGGGTGGTAAAAGGCCTGGGACGAGTCTGGTAACCTATAAACAAAATATAAGTTGGAATTAAACCAAAGTCGCTTAAGAATCTAGACTTTAACCAATTAGACTCTAACGCTTGCTTTAGCGCTTAACGATTCACTTAAGTCGCTCGTGAACCCTCGGCTCCACCATTTTTAATGAATTAACCATTAAGAGTTTTAAGGCGATTCTTTCGCGAGTACCTTACCAACTGCCTAATCCACTTAACATAATTGTTTCATACCCCAATTAGTCATTTAAGGGCCTTAACCAAGGTTTCAAAGTAAGGCGAGGGGTAATGGTTCGTTCGCGAAATGTCGTTACTTAAAACGGTCGTTTCTCCTAAACCGTACATCGGATTCAAGCGAACCACATATCAAAATGAAGCTTGAATCATAAACTATCTAATAATGGTAATGGTCAGTTCATGGTAGTTAGTGTTCGGGTGCAAAAGTCATGCACAAAACAGTCTAAGGAAAATTGGGCATTATGACGACTATACCTTAGTGATTCCCAAATTTTACCAAATCAATTCAATATCAAATCACCACCAATCAACACCAAACCAACCACAACAATCCAAACATCAACCACAAACAAACCAACATACTACACCACCATTTTCTAAGTCAAAACATCCATGGATCATAATTTTAATACCCAGTATAATAACGGCTCAATAATTAATTACAATAACTTACATACATAACTAAACATGCTTAATCTCTCATTCACTAATTCAACCATTAAAACCTCCATTTACAATCCAAGCTCATACAAACTTATAACTTAAATCAAAGGGGAAAGCTTGGTTATACCTCTATGGAGCTTCTTAATACCATCAAAGAGCCTTGAAATTCCTAAGAGAGCCCTAATCTAAACTTTAACAACCTTGAACTTCCAAAAGAAATCAAGAAATCAAAGTTAGTTCTTGAAAGTTACTATTCATTACTATTCATCATCATCTTTGATGAATTAATTAGCTAAGAAAGACATGATTTTTGAAGCTCAAACTTCTAGGATAACTAAGTTATAATATCAAGAAGCCATGGGAATTACCTTGAGAATTATGAATGAGCCAACCTTGGATTTTGAATTTTTAAACCTCCATTTTTCATGAAAAAGTCGAAGCTACAAGGTGGGGAGAGAAGAAAGGAGTTGCTTGGTTGATTACTTGGTTAAAAATGTGATTAGAATACTTGGTGGAGGTTTATTCTTGGATAAATATCTTGATTAATGCTTGCATCACCATGCTTACCTCACCATCTAACCACTTGTCTAATTCTTATGGAGTGATGATGTCATCTATTTTCTACTCCACTTGATTAATCTCCCTTGCTTCTTTTACAAGCTTGTTTCTTGACCGTTTATTTGTTTTACGGTTCGCTTAACTTTCGTTCTCGTTTATCGTTTGAGGGATCATACCCGGGATCTTATTACTTGGGTTCCCTTAACCTTTCTCAATACATTATATTCCTTTTATGATCCTCTCTTATAATCCTTGAATTTAAATCCTTTTAATCATGTTACCTTATACTCAATTCTTTCGGTATCTGGTAGATTTCCGGGAAAAATCAAAGTGTTCGAATTTGGATTCTGACGATCTTTACATACACTTATATATCATATAGAGTACTAATAAGATCTCAGAATAACAATAAAAGAACCTCTACAAAGTGTGGTATGAAAAGTTTTCTTATTCAGCATAATCAGCAAAATCACTATTAATAAGGGTTTCAAAAAATTCCAAAATTTGGGGTTATTACAGAATCTCTGATCCCAACAGAACCTATAGTCATTGAATTACTTCCCACAGCGGAATCAGACTTTAGTCAAGCTCTAAAGTCTCCTATTCAAGAGCAAGAGGATATTCCAGAGCAAGTGTCTACACCTCCTGTGTCTCCTCTAATTAATCCAGTACATGTTGAAGACCCAAGTACAAGTGCTGAAATTGATATTCATAACTTGATTGTGCCTAAGGTTCTGCACTTGGAAGCTCCACCAACTCAATTCACTCCACCAACTACACCACTTTTGGATGCTGATTTCAATGCAGATATTCCATCAACACCAGTTCTGAATCTAGATGATGAAGATCAGATTTTAGGTAGGCATCAAAATTTGGATGTTGATCAGAACTTAGTTGCAGATCAGAATTTAGAGGATGATGTTGAAGCCTCTATAGCCTCACATACTATTATTTTATCAGAGGATGTTGATACTGTAGGCTCTATAAGTTCTGATGTTGACAATGCTGAAATTACTGGTGAAGCTGCTACAAATGTAGATGTTGATGCAGCTGGTCCTTCAGGACATGCACCTCAACAAACAGTTAACAAAGCTGATTTGATCAAGAAGTTTGTTAGAGAGGATGCACCAGTACCTTGGAGTGAAACTCCTAGAGGAAAGGAGTGGACTAAGGAGTGGAACACAGTTAGTTTTGTTCCTATTGAAAAAATTCTTCCTGAGCACCTTGCCAAAGCTGATGAAATGCTGATAAATGATGATTTCAAGACACAGCTAAGAGTTACTGCAATGAGTACTAGGCACCTTCAAGGTCAACACTCAATAACTCATGACAAGGTGAATAAAATTCAAGAATCTCTAATCCAGCAAGATATGAATATAAAATTGGAAAAGAACAGATTTTTCAAGCCAGCCTTTGACCGAATTGGGTATATTGAAACCACTCAGGAGAAGCAACAAGATCAAATTTCTGAAATTCTAAAGAATCAAGCTTCTCAGCAAACTCAACTCAATGAGATCCAATCCTCAGTGGAATTGCTTGTCTCTCTTCTTTTACCTACTGATGCCAAAAAGGGGGAGAAAGTGATTAAGTCCAAATGCAAATCTACTCAACCACTGAAGGGTAAGGATGATGGAAATGATGACCAGGGAAACTCTGAAAAGGGTAGAGGTCATGGTCAAGGTAAAGGTTCTTCATCAAGGACAGCTGGAATTTCTACACAAAGAACAAGTTCTTATGTTGGGAGAAGAATAAGTTCTGATACTGGTAAAATGATAAGTTCTACTGGACATCTGGAGCTTGATGAAGGAATTTCAAAGAGATTATTTCTCAAAGAAAATCCAGGAATGGACTTTGAAAGTCTAAAGGAAGAAGAAGCTAGACTTAAAGCATAAAAATGTCAACTCCAAGTCTAAAGCTTCTATTGTTGATAAGAAACTTCCAAAACCTAAGGGTATTGTGATTAAGGAGAAGACAAATTTTGAGGCAACCAAAGCCAAATCACAAGTGGAGGTAGATCCAAGATCCAAGGGCAAAGAAAAAATTTGTGAACCTGTAAAGGTATATATGCCAGTCATGGATCTGGAAGAAAAATCTGATGAAGATGCTAGTCTAATTTTGAAGAAAAAGGATATTCAAACAACCTCTGACATAGGTCATGTTGTTCAAAATCAGGACTTAGTAAAATCTGATATTACAGTGAAGCAAGCAACCTCTGACATAGCTCAAGTTGGCTTGATATCAGAAGATAAGGAAAAGAAAACCTCTGACATTGCTCATGTTAAACCTTCAAAGATTTTACTACCAGGATTCACCAAAGCTCAACAGACTCAACCTTTGAAGACTACATTAAGTGGTTTTGAAAGAGTTGTTACAGGAAAAGAAGCAAGAGACAAATCAGGATTGGGTAGTTCTAAAGAGAAGAGAATACACAACACTACCAATGATCCAACTTCCTTAAGTGAACTAGGTGTAGGAGCAACTCCTGAAAGATTGAATCAACTTGAATCTGTACAAATGGTTTACCACTCTGTTTTGAAAGAAGATATCATGTTATACTTTATGACAGATGGGAGGGTATTCCGGATCAGGGAGAATACAATTTCATTGAAGTATTTTGAAGAATTGGAACATGTTCTATTTCTACTTCAAGTGAAAAATAGATGAACAGATGGTGCTGCAGGTTGTTTAAAATCAAATATTCAAAGACAGAAGAAACTTTACTCTGTAAAGTCTGACAGGCCATACTGTCTCTAGTACATATCTCACAGTGGAGATATTGTTGAAATGAAGCCTAATACTGCTAAAATCATCACTACATTTTTTGGTATTAAGGGACTAGAATTCAATCTAGAGTCTGATAAAGCCTATATCATCAGACTAGATCAGGATATAAGGAAAGCTAAAATAAATGATCTCAGGACTGCTATCTTTCAAACTGGTGAAGATACAGTTGAACTGAAAAATGCTAAAAGGAGGATGGTCAATGAACTTGAATATGTTGAGAGATGTCTGTTGAAGAACTATCTCAGAACAACTCCTGATATCAAAGAGATCAGAAATTGAAGTCAAGTCAAAGATCTACAACTGCTTAAATTCTGAGTGTATACAGACTGAAGCTGATATCAGACTTTAAGGATGGTAAAGCTATAAGGACTGTAAGTTGTAGTTATCTAGTCAAAATCTCATGCCTTTGTACTTAATGTTTTTGATATCATCAAATATCTGTTAAACTTGTATATTATGCTAATTTACAAGTTGGGGAGATTGTTAGATATATTTGTGATGTCATGACTAATATGATTTGTGTTTAGTTTTCAGATCTTACTTAACCGGAAAAATCAGTACTTAACTGGAAATCATTATTTATACTGAAGTCAGGACTTAAGATATCATAACTTAAGTTGTCAGAATTTAAGTTATCAGGAGTTATTTATCAGGAGATAATATCGGGACTTAAGGAGGCATTCAGATAAGGAAGGCGGCTGATTGAAAGGAAAGAAGATCAAGACAAACATAAGAAGAGATATGCATGGAGAAGAATTCTATGAAGAATGGAATACTTGGAAGAAAAGATAACTAGTTGATATATATTAGGAAGCAGAATTATATTCGATATCAATTAGAAGATTATCTTGTAACTGTGTAATATATAAACACAAACATAGGGTTTACACTATATGTGTTATCTTAATCGAGATTATTATTTATTGTAACCCTAGCAGCTCTTGTGATAATTTGTTCATCACTGAGAGAGAACAGTTCTTTGTAACAGAGTTTATTGTGTTGAATAAAATCCGTGTTCTGTTACTTGAGTTCTTATATTCGATTTGATTGTAGTAAACACTGTATTCAATCCCCTTCTACAGTGTGTATGACCTAACAAAGATTGTTTACTTTCTTATATTTCATGTGCAAAGAATTGATGAACATGAATGATAGGATTTTGGAATTCAGATCCCTTATAGGCTGCATGAGAAACGGCTACCGAAGATTATTTCCCTGGACTCGGGCTGTCTGCTGGTCTAAGGATGTTTCATTACTTTACTAGTTAAAATAGATCTCTAGTTATTCCGTTTCTCAGGTTTTCTCACAGCTTGAGGAAATCTGTATGTGCTGGTAGCAAAAAGGACAATTTTCTTATGTTGCAACATTGTGTAATTTTTACTCACTACAAGAAAAATATCCATAGACATCGGTTTTTGGATGATGTCTATGCTGTTTACCAACCGATGTTGATGTCGGTGATGTCTATTCTAGACATTGGCCAAAACCCGATGTCTTTACCTGCTTAGACATCACTTCTGGCAAAACGGCTAATGTCTATGTATTGTTTTTTACTAAAACTATTAGAAATAATTTATTTAATAAATAAATTACACCTATTAAAACATATTAAACATATATTGAGCTATATTTTTTGTAACATAGACATCGAATATTTTGATTTAGGTGATGTGAAATTAGATATTAAACATCGATTTTTTTAGTAAAAGGTGATGTCTATGTTGGCACATTGACATCAGTTTTTTCCAAAACAAGATGATGTCTATGTTCAATTTATAGTTGAACATGTTAGTCTTTGACATCGGTTTTGTATCTGAAAGCGATGTACATTATATCTTTTGACATCAGTTTTTCTTCTTTAAAACTGATGTCTATATTGTCACATAGACATCAGTTTTTTCCCCTAGAAAGTGATGTCTATGTTCAATTTAGACTTGAACATATCCGTCTTTGACATCAGTTTTTTTATCAAAAAATTATATATATTCACTTTTTTACATCAGTTTTTCTTCCTTAAATGTGATGTGCAATTGCTTTTGAGACATCAGTATTTATTCATTAAAAGTGATGTCCAATTGTTTTATTGACATCGGTATTAATTTATTAAATGTGATGTATAAGAAGTTTGTAGACATCGCTATTTTTCTAAAAAAATGATGTATTCATTATTAATAGACATTTAATATAAATAAAACTGATGTCCTGTACTATATAACCAAAACTAAAAACTGGGAATAACAAGCATCCACATAAATCCAACCATTCATTCATTTAACCATTCATTCAACTAACCATTCAACCATTCAAAAATCTACATCAACCAACACCAACCCCTGCATTTGCAAACTAACTTATAACTACACTTTACCACCTGTTCATGAGATACTTAAAATCTTACTACAAACCAAAATGAAAGATTGTCCACACCAACTGCAGTTTAAATTACCAAATGTACGTTCACTACGCAAAAGAAAGACTTTGAGTACTAGACTTTGTCAGATATGCTCTTGGATGAACTGGAGGGCCTCAGTGCAAACTTTATCTAGCTGTTCAATGCTGTAAGACGATCGAGTCTTGACCAGCCACTACAAAATCAAGAAAACACAATACAATACTAATAAAAAGTGGCAATATCTCAATATATAGCAATCTGGAAGCGTCAAAGTATAGCTTTTTAGCAAAACTCAACTTGTGATCAGCGATAATTTCTTTCATGTATCACATTGTAACATAAGCGCATTCAATCCTACCAGGTTGTTTGGGAGATCCCTATTTCATTAATTGAATGACAAATTAGGCATATCAAATAGATCATATATTAAGCACAAATAGGTACTCAATGTATTGTACTTACACTAAGAAACTTTGCATTGGCCATCTTGTTGCTCCTACCGGTTTCAGAGTTGTAACTTTTCAAAGCCCTGCATAAAAAACATAAAATATCATACAATGTACACAAATAATCATAAATTATACCAAACTATAATGTTAATAAAAATTTACCTTGATAACGCCTTTTCTAGTTCTGGAAACTATGTCGGGTGAGGTAGTGGATTTAGAATATATATTTCACCTTCCCAGATAATAACCAATATCCAATACATACTGTTTTCACAAAAAAAACACCAAAGGCAGATTGGACACGTCATATACAAGTTTGTACTATCCATGTTTTAATTTTCAGTATTATACTAATTACTTACTTCTGATTATGCAGTAAAAAGAATAGCCGATTCGGGTTACCCTCTTTCAACTAGTTTAAAATATAAGTTTCAAAATCAGCATTCACGTGATATGTGGATCCTGGATGAATAAAAGAAAATATCTCCGCCAGTTCTGGTATTTCACTAATCTCAGAATGCAAGTGCCTATCGAAAGAGTACTGATATTAGAATTCAAATTCTGGAAAATTACAAACATTAAAACGAACTGATCATGTCCTACCGGGAAAAGAAAAAAGGTAACTTACGCCATGTAAGATGCAACTACAGCTTGGCCCAACATTTCAAACTCCAATAAAGAGACAACATTCTCATGCAACAAATGAATCATTTTTTCATGTCCAAACACATCCGGCTCACATCGAACCTGGATACTAACCCCGGTAGTTTTCATCCAAGTTGTTGCATGTTTATACAATAGGTTAAAGCCCTTTGGCACTTTCGCACCTGGCTTTGCTTGAATTAATTGTTCCTTCAAATCATGCAACCCGTCATTCTTTTTTATTTTTTCAGCACTTGTTCGGGGCCTTTCTTTTTTCTGCACCTGATGATAATATATAAACCAAAATAAAATGTACCTATCATTTAATTTTTAATATCTTGAAATGAATAATTTAATTTCAAAATTCATACAATGTTATACATATATATTATTCAACATACCGCAACATTTGTGTAGCTAATTAATTCCTCAGGCCATGCTAAAAAAGAACTTAGAGCATCGCGGATAGTCATCATATCACCATGCATCCCAGCGGGAAGCAAGGCATCTGGTTTGATGAGGCCATCAACGGAGACACATTGATGTCCAATTGGTATATCAAGTCTATGTATTGAATTAGTTAAATTATCCTCGCGAGGATATACCATACCAAATGCAATCTTATTCTCTATTCTCTCCACAGATAGCTCACAAGATCGTTGGGCCTATATTATTTAAATAACAAAATTTAAAAATTAAGGTAAAAATGATTTACCTTAGTAAGATAAATCACAAGGTTGCTCATAAAATTAAAACAACTTACCAAACTTTCAGGAGGTGAAGGCCTAGTTGGGGCATTTGTAAGAACACATTCATCATCTTCAGGTATCAACAAAACTCCTCTTGCAGATGGTGGCTTTGACTTCATTTCTTTATCCTTTTCCGGATCGTAACTTGCCTTTTCAGACCGCATCGGAGAGTGAAAAGTACCTCCATTTTCTATCAATGACTTCAAATGAGCAATCTCTGCCTCGAGAGCTTGCGTCTTTTTATCAACCAGTTCATCCCTTTGTCGATCACGGGCCATCAACTCTGCATTTGTGATTCGAAGCTTTTGCTCTCTCGGTAATTTAAAGTATTGCTTTGGAGTGATGTACCCTCCAACAACCCGAACCCTGCTAGAATGCTCACGACTCTCTAAAGCCGTAGTCAGAACATCTTCACCACCTGAAAACTCTATCTCACCCTTCTTTTTTTTCCAACAATGTGTTCTATTAACAAGAAAATAATATAACCAAAATGGAGTTAACTAGTTTTCACAATTTTTCATTAAAGTTGAAACCTACAATTTTATCGCATACAACAGCCAATTCTTCATCGACCTCTTCGACCTCTTGACCATTTTTCCGCTTACGAGCCTTTTGCCAAAAAACGCTCTGTCTGGTTCTTCTCCCGGATTCAACCTTCCTTTTTTTATCTGTTAAAAATAAAGCAATAAATAATAAAAATAAATAAATAAATAAAAAATAAAGAACTAGGATTATCTATGATTGTGTAATGTCCTGATCATGGTCTTAAAGGTTCAGAGAAGCAGGGGAACTTAAATCACATAAAAGATGGTTAGATGGGCCTTAAATCATATAACAAACAACCTTATACATATTTTATATTATTAAAATATTTAACAAATCACGCATAATTTTAAAATCAATGAAAAATATTTATATGTTTTTAAAGAATAAGTTTACCTAATCATAAAGACACTATAAATTATCAAAAAACATAAACACACTTATACAATTAAATAAAATTTTCTTACCTACATTTATCCATATATCTACATTTACCCTTTCACTTATACAATTAAATACACTTATATAATTAAATAGACTTTTCTTACCTCATCTTCTTTTAAATCGATGTAGCCCTTTCTTGACAACCGGTAATGATATTTTCTCTGAGCCACTCTTTCACTTTGTGTTTGATGAATTTCCTAAAAACAAAAATTACAAAATTAAATAAATGACAACAGATGCAAAAATTTCACCAAAATAACATATTACAAAATTAAAATATACCATCCAGTTAGGATCAATCCTCTGTCTCACAAATCTTTTCCAAGTTGACTTACTAACATAACCATATCCTTTTGGCGGCTTACTCAGCTTCTTTTTTTCTCCAATAAATGGAAGCACATACTTTCTCATCAAATCAGCCTTAAATTGTCGCCATTTACAGCCTACTGACTTTAGGACTATGTCCTCAATTTCTGGTTTAACTTTGAAGATAGCCTGAAAAAAACACAAGTTCACAAAATCATAACAGGAAAACATTATTCATGGTCTCCATTTGATAATAATTTTCCACAATTGATCGAGTACCTGAAGATTTAACCAAAGCTTTGATTTTAATTCAGGGTCTATATTTGGCCAGGTAGGAATATCGATTGGAATTGTAGTCCTGGCCAACATACCAATATAAGACTGCAAACGGGCTCTAGTTTCCCCATTAGGAATCCCCCATTCATTAGAAGTGACTTTAACTTTCTTCCCGTGAGCTTTCTTGACAATCACTTTGTACATTGCGCATACGCCTCGCTTACCCCCAGACTTTCTTGTATCAATATTAGTTGTAGTATTTGTCGGTTTTTCTGAGTTAGTCGGTTGAGATTCCGATGCATGCCCTTCACTGTTTTCATGATTGTTCGCCATATTCTCCAGTTGCTTAGGGCTTCCACCGCTAACATTCTGTGATGCAGTCTTTTCTAATTGCTTTTATTTTTTTGGTGCCATTCTTTCGTCTTCCTTTAATCTGAAAAATAAGCTAATATTTAACAGATTAGAACAACTACACAGTTCATGGTATAATGCCTAAAAGATATGCAGGAAATTAAGAAAAATTCTCATTTAATTATCAAGAAAAATTACAGATAGATAATTCCAAGTAACTAATGAAACAGAAAAATAGAGATCACACTAAAACTATCATCGACAACTAAAAATAAGGAGAATACAATAAAACTACATTGAAGCAAGTTGTCTAAACAGATAGCTAGACTCCTATAACTTTTTGACCCAAATACCCCTCAACATTTTCTTTTTTATTGCTAACACTTGTATCATCAATGTTAGTAGGGTCACATGTAGGGATATTAGAACATAATGGGGGAAGGTTCCAGGAGGTGTCTTCAGGAGCATCTTCATTGTAAACATCATGATATTCTTAAGTTTTCGCCGATAACACAATGGACCAATTAGCATCAATTGGATCCTTAATATAAAATACTTGGTTGACTTGGTCAACAAAGAGGTCAACAGAGACATATTTTTCCTTTTTGTGACCTGGTCGATTGAAGTTCACAAGGGTGAAACCAAGATCATCGGACTTGACACCTTTGTCACTTGCTTTCCATGTACATAAAAACAGATGGGCCTTGAATGCATGGTAATCTAATTCCCATATTTCCCTGATCACCCCATAAAATGTTAAATCACTCTCTATGGGATTCATGTCCTTAGCACTACAGACTTGGACTGTCCTCGCAACTACTGACACACCACTATTCTGAACTACCCTTGCATTATCTCGATCCTTTGTGTGGTATCGGACCCCTTCAACAGCATAACTTTCTTAAGTCAACACTGAAAATAAAGGCTTCCCAGCCAACCATCTTATAGTTTCAGATACGGCTTCCGCATTCTCCCTCATTTCTATACTGACCTACATGTAAATTATTGATGCATATAAGTGGATATAAATTAAAAAGCACGACTTATAGGAAATAAAAATAAAAGAAAAAGAATGTAAACCAACTTTTTGTTCAAACCAATCGGCAAATTGTCCCTTGATAAATCCCTTCCAAATAGTTTTTATGCAACCTGAAATTAATTACATCAGATTCGACTAAACTATACGAAATACAACTTTAACACTTATATGTATACTTATTTATGTTTTACTTAAATAACATATGGTTCCACTTCAGAATTATTAAGAAGAACTGAAAGATGAGCCTCATCTCGTTCTTTTTCCGCCACTGACTTCATAGTCACACCACCGATTGGACCAGAAATTTTTTCTTCATCTTTCTGAAGACCAGCTGTTCTACCACCCCCGCTAAAGAACTCACTACAAAACTCTATTGACTCTTCTTTGAGGTAACCTTTAGCTATAAAACCTTCCGGATATAATCGGTTTCTTACATAACTCTTCAATATTTTATAGAATAATTCAAATGGAAACATCCATCTATAATAAACTGGTCCACATAATCGCAGTTCCCTTACTAAGTGGACCATAAGATGTATCATAACATCAAAAAATGATGGAGGGAATATCTTCTCTAACTCACACAAGGTCAAAATCACATCTGATTGTAATTTACTCAACTTCGACACGTCTACAACTTTGTTGCACAGAGAATTGAGGAAAAAACACAATCTTATGATACTAACCCTAACATTTTTCGGAAGCACTGAACGAATGCAAAAGGGTAGTAATTGTTGGAGAAGGATATGGCAGTCATGGGACTTTAAACCATACAACTTTGTATCAATCATCGATACACAGTTTCTGATATTTGAAGCATGTACGTAAGGAAGTTTCATGCCGTACAATGATGACAACATTGTTTGTTTTTCTTTCCTAGAGAGAGTATAAGGGGCAGGAGGTAAGTATGTTCTTTTCTCACCTACTTCTGGAGCTAAATCAGCCCTTAGTCCCATGTCAACCAAATCAAGACGTGAGGCAAGGATGTCTTTACTCTTGAATTTCATGTGTAGAAGTGTCCCAAGTACGTTATCACACACGTTTTTTTCGACGTGCATGACATCTAAACAATGTCGAACATGGTGAAACTTCCAATACTCTAACTCAAAAAAAACCGATTGGTTTTTCCATGGAGACACCACCTTTTTTGACTTCCCCCCTTCCCAAAACTGAACCTAAGTTGCTGTTATTGCCCCAACACTTCATCTCTGCTAAGTGGTTCAGGTGCACAACCTAATTCTTTTTCTCCATTGAAAGCTGCCCTTTGCCTCCTATACGGATGATAAAGATCTAAATAATGACGATATCCTTGGTAGCTCATTTTTCTACTATGACTTAGATATTTAGCCACGGTCTGATCATTGCATACTGGACAAGCCTTATAACCCTTATTAATGCACCCTGACAAATTTCCATATCCTAAGAAGTCATTTATTGTCCACATCAAGATTGCCCTTGAAGTGAAAAAGGATTTGGTATGGGCATCGTACACGTTTGGTTCACCTTCCTCCCATAATTTTTTTAAATCATCGATCAATGGCTGGAGATATACGTCAATGTCATTACCAGACTCTTGTGGACCAGAAATTAAAATTGTTAACATCATATACTTCCTCTTCATGCATAACCATGGAGGAAGATTATAAGTTACTAACATAACTGGCTAGCAGCTGTATCGATTGTTTAATCCATTATTATGTGGATTTATACCATCGGCCGCTAATCCTAAACGTATATTTCTTGCCTCGCTACCAAACTCAGGACACCTACAATCTACATTTCTCCAAGAAGGAGAATCAGAGGGGTGACGCATCTTTCCATCTTTGGATCGATTATTTGCATGCCAACTTATTAATTCAGCAGTAGACGAAGATTTAAACATTCGTTTAAATCTGGGGATTATCAGAAAATACCACATAACCTTAGCTGGCACATTAACCCTAACTTGACCATCTTTCCCAACTTTCCAGCGAGAGAGATGGCATTTGGGACACTCAGAAGAAGACTCAAGAACTGGACCCCTGTATAATACACGGTCATTTGGACAAGCATGGAATTTAATATACTCAAGTCCTAAATCAGTCAAGGTTTTCTTGGCTTCATACATATTAGGCGGAAGCAGATTATCTTTAGGAAGAATCGATCCAATTGATTGAAGTAGATCAGTAAAAGCTTTATCGCTTACTCCAAACCTAGCCTTCCAGTTATGTAATTTTAAGACTGACTCTAGTTTAGTACACTCACTTCCCTCAAACAGAGGTTGTTCCGCATCAGCAACAAACCGCTTAAAGTTATCTGACTCTTTATCGCAATCTTCCCTATTATAGGCTGCTTCATACACATTAAATATTTCTGAAATTGGTATGGGCTTCGAGGGAGGACAAGTACTACCAACAGATGACCTAGTACTATTAACATGTTTTTCTCCATGCCAAATCCATTCAAAATTTCCTAAATTAAAACCTGATTCATACAGATGACCTCTGATTATATTCACAGAAAACTTTTTGAAGTTAGAGCAGTGTGCACAAGGACAAGGAATTTTCTTCAGGTTTTTAGCATTTTCCTCGGCAAATATCAAGAAGTTCTCAACACCAATTTCATATTATAGAGAATCTCTATCAGCTGTTATCCAAGACTTATCTATTTAAAACCACCTGGTATGTCATTAAAAATTCAGTATAATTATAGTGATTAAGTTTTATGTATGATGGCTTATATTTATTTTATAAGTCTTTAATTTTAAGTGTGACAACCACACATAGGGCATACTATACACGACATAAGAAAACTGAGAATTCATATTATACATAATCATATTGTACATTTGATTATAATATGAATTGATTTGTAATGCATTACGTAATTCATATTATATATTTGATTATAGTACTAGTACTATAAAATTAACTAGTCATTCAATACATAATGTATAATCACTATAAAATTAACAATATTTGTTAGGTCCCAATGTGTTTGTAGAAGGGGGGGTTGAATACAAACAGTACCGAATAATCGAATAAATGCGGAATAAAGAATGTGAAAAAAAATTCAAGTTAAATAATAATATTATTAAACTTGAAAGGTGTTACAACAACTGTATCGATTATAAGGAATTAATCTCAAATTAATTATCACAAATTTAGAATTAATTCGACATGAACTTTTTCTATTTTTGCAATAATTAGAATCAAATGCTAAACGCGATTTGAGATTAAGTTCTAGGGATTTTGATCCGCTAGATTGTTACACAAGAACAACATAAAGATTTCTAGTGGTTTGGATTTAACTTTACAAACTAGAAATTTGATCTTGAAATTAGCAGAGAAGATGAAATATTTGTTCTGCTTCTTTTTCTTTTTGTTCTCGAGTTCTGTTGTGTTGTGTCTTTTTGTTAAATGGCTGCTTCTGTCTTTTTAATCAATCAACAGAATGGAATGAACTGGAATGACATTCCTGAGCTCGGCAAGACAATCCCAACAGCTAGCAAGACTTTCGGTAGGACTATTAAATGAACTAGCAAGACTATTAGAATGAACTAGCAAGACTATCCTCCTCCCAGTGCAACTTTCGGCAAGACAATTATTTGTACTAGCATGACTTTCGGTATGACTATCAATTGTCATACCGATTGTCATATTAGTACAATCAGATTGTCTTGTTGAATTTAAATAGATTTTAATCCAATTTAAATTCTGAAAATCCTTAATATTAATTCTGAATTAATTAATTAATTAATTCAATTAATCAATAAATCAATCTTTGCAGATATAATTTATTTTCTTAATTAAATTATATGACTTAATTAATTAATAGAGAATTAATACTAATCTTGAGCAGCAACCATTCTTCTGAAAATCTTCTGAAAATCACTGTCAATTATGAATCAATTCCACCAGTTCAATGTTGACACTCGATGTACTGTCTGGTTCATGAGTGACTAACTTCCGTGACGTTTCTTCAAGCCTTGACCTTGATACTCTTGATTTTCTTCAGACTAAATCCTTGTAATTAATTGATACCCTGACGAGATCTCTGTCACTTGATTAAATCCACAATCTTGATTTATATCACTGAGGCATGATCAATTTCTTGAACTTCTTCCAGTGAATTAATTCCTCAAGTCTGTAGATGAACCTTGTCTCTGAATCCTTTGACAGATATTACTTTGCGAGATCTCTTTGACGGTAGATCCACTATTTACTTATTACATTCTTATTTGAGTTAAATCCTCGAATGTACAAATAGGCTATGGCATGTGCCTTACAATCTCCCCCTATTTGTTTGTTAGACAATAACACACAAATACCTAGAGGATACCTCAACTAACAAATAAGAAAAAGATATAAACAGAAATGCAAAGTAAATAGCAGAAAAGTTCTGGATAACATTTAACCTTTTACAGATTCCAAATAGATGTTCCTCTAGACTGAACATATCTTCAAGTAGTTTCATCTTCTTTTGTACAACCACATTTCCTGTTGAGAAGCACATATCTCTCTTGCTTCTCCCCCTATGAGAATCAACTGATTAAAGAAGATCACCTTCATTTACCACCTCTCCCGTACAATAGGATCCGCAGATAAAAACCAATGGTACTCTCCTTTTGAAAACAGCTTCTTCCCTTACTAGAAAATCACCTTGTGTTTACCACCTCTCCCGTACAATAGGATCCGTAGTTACAAACAACAATGATGTGGTGTAGTGTACATATGTAGGATCTTTTTCTTCCTCCCTGCTATTTCTCCCCCTTAGTTGAGGAATCCTCCAAACTATTACTTAAGCTTTTATCTCCCCCTTAAAGAAGGAATGTATGCCGTCGTCTGAAGATGTTCTCATATTTCACTTGGTTGAAAAAGAAATAACAAGTAGTTTCTGTTTCTTCCTCACTATGAGTGTGTGATTCCGTTTTAGTGTACCTCACATGTGTTTCACTCTTCTCTCCACTCGTGTTTACACTCATTCTCACAAGTGTATCACTCTTCTCTCATAGCTCCATAAATCAGCTGTACCTGCAAGGAAAATCACCTTAGCCATCCTAAAGGAGGTCACAGGTGGTGCAATGGGAGTTCACAAATCCCCATCCTTGTTAAACTCGTCAGATGAATCTGAGTCATAATTTACAAGTTGCTAGTTTCCTTTTTAGGGTTCCAGATTTGAATTCTGGGAAGGTAAACAATGATCCAACGAATTTAGCATAAAGATCAAAGTTCCCTTCTAATGTCTGTGAAGACATTTCCTTGTGACTCATCAGGTAATATATGAATCATTGTCAACAAGTTGCCGATCTGCACCTATGTCAGATCCACTATCCGTAGATGCATCCAGGGGATTTAAGCCTGGGGAGGTAGACACTGACCACTGACATATGGCTTTTGGATCAGTATCCTCTCCTAACACCTGTAAAGGCAATTGGTCCATTAACGAACCTTGAACAATCGAATCTGACCTTAAAATGGTCAAAACTCTTGTTTCCGTCAACTCATCCTTTGTGTGTGTAACCTTTCCTTGTGCATCAAGAATTGTTTATGTTTGAAGTGGTGATACTACATCGGATACCCTGGCCGACAGGCAAATTTCAATAGACGCACCCTGTTGAGAGAATGAATCTAGTAACTGTTTTTATGCCTTTTCAGCCATTACATCTTTTTGAGAAGATGTATGGGGGCTAGCAGTTGTCTCGGTTTAAATACTACTCATCTATGTAGGAGAAAGAGCTACTGGGTTGACTACAGAACCTTCCTTATGTGGTGCACTAAGGCACTATCTCCCTCACGCTCATTCATACTACATTTAGTGGTCAGAGAGTGTTGGTTGGTTCTGTTTCTGTGTTTGTCTTTACAGTCTGGGATAGATGTTGTGGGTTTTCAACCTCATGACTGTGAATGAAAGAAAGTCATTGGAGACTGAACCTGTATCACAGAACATATGGTAATAGAGAGAAAAAATGTACTTAAGATCTATAATGAATGAAAATTATACATTTAATCTTTTGAGAGAAATGATGTACAATAGTGATTTCAAAGGATTTTACATGAAATAAAAAATCACTAATGTAGAAAGAAGTTTGATTTTCTCCTAAAACTGTTTGCACATATAAAACAATATGTTTGTGCCTAGTGATAAGAGAGTTATTAATATGACGACTCTACTAGTTCATATTAAACTGTAACTTCAGGTAGAGTGTCATACCATGTTCTTGACGATTGCTTGAGTAGTACACTAGTTCATACCAACCTGAAGTGAGATTGTGAAGAAGAGATTGCATAGTCTAATAGATCTGCAGCTGCAAAGTCCATGAACTGTGGTGCATTGACTTCCTCTTTTGACTCACCAACCAGAAGTACACTTGTACACATCTTACCAGAGTCCAATTCCAAGTATAATGTGCATCAGGTGCCTGATATGTCGTAATATTCTCAAGTCTCGTCACTGGTGCTATATGTTAGATACTGCTTCCTGATAATAACCTAGCACAATATACAAATTTACAATGATAACATTCCCAGCTTGCAAACAACCATATCCCTCAGATAAACCTTTGTTGTTATCTCCAAAGGTAACCAGGGGCCAGCTTCCTCAATCACATTTGATAGCAGGGCTCTATCTCCGGTCATATGTCTTGATGATCCACTGTCAAGAATCCACACTACCGGTTACACCTGTTTAATGCCCTGCACTACAAATGGATTAGACCTTCTTCGGAACCCAAACTTGGTTGGGCCCGGCATACTTGTAGAATTGTCCTTTGTCAGGAAAAACAACATTTTTAACTTTAATGGTCTCAACTTTCTCAATGACTGAACATTTGACCTTGTAAACAGCCTTAACAAATTTCTGTTTAAGCTTAGGCACAAATGTCTCCTTTTTAGCCTTAAAAGGACTAGCAGTCTTAGATCTATCATGCTTCTTGTTATTCACATGCTGACGAGGAGTAGTCTTATCATTAGAAACATGCTTAACATTAAAATAAGCATACATCATATTAAAAGCACAAGACATACAATTAGAAACACCACATACTTTATGAGAGATATTAATAGCAGGCAATTTATGCATGGTAGACATGGCATTTTTGTTATCCAACTCATGTGTGTCTGAGTTAGTCTTAGTTGCTTTCACAACTTTGACTGGAACTTTCGACACACTTGGCTTGGAAACAACCTTCTCATTAGCATGATCTTCAGCACGTATTACTTCTTGAATAACAGAAGAGGTCGCATCAAATGGTTCAGCAATTGATGCTTTATAGAGGGGTTCATCAACACCCTTAAGCACATGTGGTACTTCCCTCCCTTTAGCACAGACATGAGGAGGGGAGTTTATGCCTAATTCTCCAATAGCAGCATTGTAATCATAACCTATTCCAGATGTTTGATTAACAACTTGCATACTGTAGAACTCTTTAGCCTTCAAAAAAGAATTGAAGTAGGCTCTAACCTTAGTCTCAAGACCGGTGATCTTATCTTTGAGAATAGTTTCGAGTTGTCTATAACAGTCAACTCTATTCTCTAGAAAATATACTTGTTCTTTTAACTTGTCTTGATTAATGTGCACAAGTCTTAATTCATTGACCTCTTTCTCAAGATCTTTGATCTGCTGACTTAACAGTTCATTATCACGACGAGCACAATCTAAGGAACCTCCTAGATGATAAACTAATTCAGCATCAGTAAATTTTACCTCTTTTCTTGATGATGAAGCTTTTCCATCAATAGCCATAAGAGCAAGATTCTCATCTTCTTCATCTTCACTATCAGTATCATCCCAGCTTCTTCCCTTTGCCTGGTAAGCCCTTTCAGAGTTACTCTTCTGATTTGAATCATAAGAGTTCTTCCTTACTTGCTTTGGCTTCCTGCATTCTGTGGCAAAGTGTCTCAACTCATTACAGTTATAGCATCTAATGGTGCTCCGATCAACCATCCCTGTTTTGTATCCACCACTACTGGTGTTAGAGAATGAAGATCCACCTGTCTGGAATCTGTTGTAGTTGGACTTGTACTTGAACTTGGGATTTCTCTTGAATCTGACATTGGAGAATCTCTTGACAATTTGGGCCATTGACTCATCTTCCAATTGCTCCAGCTCTTCCAAGGAATAAAAATCATCACTGGATTGATTTGTAGTAGGAGGATCATATTCTGCTACTATCACATTTTCCTCAGCCTTGGAAAACTGTACCATTCTCTCCGACTGTTGAGATTGTTGTTGTTGTTGACCTTCAGCTACAAGAGCAGTAGATGTGCTGACCATTCTACTTTCCCGTAGACTTCCTTTTGCTGAATCTGCTCCAACTCATAGGTTTTCAACACACCATAGAGTCTATCCAAAGAAATTTCACTCAGATCTCTAGCTTCTCTAATGGCAGTGATTCTATGTTCAAGATGAGTTGGCAGTGTTAAAAGGAACTTTTTGTTGACCTCCATGATTGAATAATATTTCCCATTTATGTTTAGGTTGTTGATCAACGCATTGTACCTCTCAAACACTTCAGTAATTCCTTCTCCTGGATTTGATTTAAAATGTTCATACTCAGAGGTTAGGATCTCCAACTTGTTCTCCCTAACTTCCTCTGTACCTTCATTAATCACCTCAATAGTTTCCCAGATGTGTTTGGAATTTTTACAGTTCATCACATGTCTGTTCATCAAGGGATCGAGGGAATCAACTAAAATTAACTGAAGGCTGGCATCCAATGAAGCTTCTTCTTTTTCAGCAGGAGAAAAATCCTCAGGCTCTTTTGGATAGGTTCTAGCTTTGGTAATCACAACATCATCTACTATCACCTCTGGTTCGATAACCATTGGAGTTGTTGAACCCTTCTTTAACAAGTTCAGATATTTGGGATTTGCAACTTGTAAAAACAAGAGCATCTTCTTCTTCCACATGATATAATTTTCTTTATCAAATAGTGGAATTTTAACGGTTCCAACTTTTTGTGAAGTCATTATGAATTTTTGAATAAATAAAAATTCAAGGAGTTAAAAAATCACAAAAGTCTAGGATCTTGATTTGTTCGTTAATCAGAAGGCTCTGATACCAATTGTTAGGTCCCAATGTGTTTGTAGAAGGGGGGGTTGAATGCAAACAGTACCGAATAATCGAATAAATGTGGAATAAAAAATGTGAAAAAAAATTCAAGTTAAATAATAATATTATTAAACTTGAAAGGTGTTACAACAACTGTATCGATTACAAGGAATTAATCTCAAATTAATTATCACAAATTTAGAATTAATTCGACATGAACTTTTTCTATTTTTACAATAATTAGAATCAAATGCTAAACGCGATTTGAGATTAACTTCTAGGGATTTTGATCCGCTAGATTGTTACACAAGAACAAGATAAAGATTTCTAGTGGTTTGGATTTAACTTTACAAACTAGAAATTTGATCTTGAAATTAGCAGAGAAGATGAAATATTTGTTCTGCTTCTTTTTCTTTTTGTTCTCGAGTTCTGTTGTGTTGTGTCTTTTTGTTGAATGGCTGCTTCTGTCTTTTTAATCAATCAACAGAATGGAATGAACTGGAATGACAATCCTGAGCTCAGCAAGACAATCCCAACAGCTAGCAAGACTTTCGGTAGGACTATCAAATGAACTAGCAAGACTATCAGAATGAACTAGCAAGACTATCCTCCTCCCAGTGCAACTTTCGGCAAGACAATTATTTGTACTAGCATGACTTTCGGTATGACTATCAATTGTCATACCGATTGTCATATTAGTACAATCAGATTGTCTTGTTGAATTTAAATAGATTTTAATCCAATTTAAATTCTGAAAATCCTTAATATTAATTCTGAATTAATTAATCATTTAATTCAATTAATCAATAAATTAATCTTTACAGATATAATTTATTTTCTTATTTAAATTATATGACTTAATTAATTAATAGAGAATTAATACTAATCTTGAGCAGCAACCATTCTTCTGAAAATCTTCTGAAAATCACTGTCAATTATGAATCAATTCCACCACTTCAATGTTGACACTCGATGTACTGTCTGGTTCATGAGTGACTAACTTCCGTGACGTTTCTTCAAGCCTTGACCTTGATACTCTTGATTTTCTTCAGACTAAATCCTTGTAATTAATTGATACCCTGACGAAATCTCTGTCACTTGATTAAATCCACAATCTTGATTTATATCACTGAGGCATGATCAATTTCTTGAACTTCTTCCAGTGAATTGATTCCCCAAGTCTGTAGATGAACCTTGTCTCTGAATCTTTTGACATATATTACTTTGCGAGATCTCTTTGACGGTAGATCCACTATTTACTTATTACATTCTTATTTGAGTTAAATCCTCGAATGTACAAATAGGCTATGGCATGTGCCTTACAATATTTAATCCTAATATATATTTAATCAAAGTAAGATAGAGTCAGATCACAGATGCAGATTTACAAATATCACAAAATGTGCATACGAAAGTGTAGTAAAAGCTTACTATATTGACCTATCGCCACCTATCTTATAAACATTTTACGTGCACCTTAAAGTTATCAAAACTTTAAGATATAAGCAACTACAGAGCACATAGAGATGCGTAAAGAAGAACCAACTACAGAGCATAGTAATCTGTCTTTGCTGATAAATTACCGCTTAGAGAAGAACTGACAACAGAGCACATAGATAAAAAAACAATATCAAAACTAACAAAACAAATCAAATGTATAAGCGTACATTATCAAAATTGTTAACATTCTCATACAAACTATTTATTATGCAAAAATCTATAGTACAGAACTGAAATTTAGCACATTCATAGAGAATTATAAGCGTACCTAAAGAGATGATCAGTCAAGAACACAAAAGGACTTAATCTAAGCAAGAAATGTCTGTAAAAATCCACATGAAAAATAAGGTTCGTACAATGACTTTCCATATTGCGTCTTAACTTTAAAATCTCAACCTACAACAATTTATAAAAAATTTTAAAAAATAAACTAAATTAAACAAAGTTAGAAAATGAAACTCACTAATGATCGGAAAGTGAAACAGAGCCCTATTGTCCTACAAAAACAAGTCAAAAATTACAAAAGTACAAACAAATGAAAACCTAATTTACAAAAATAAAAAAATGAACAAAATTACAAAAGTATAGACAAAAACACCCAAATTACCTTAAACTTTAAATCTTTTTCTCAAATTAGATCCTGCATACAACAAATTAAAAAGCATTAGGAACTTCAAAAGACATTGAATTAATAAAAAGTTTAGGGTTTCGAATTAAAAAACCCCAATTTATAAAATTAGGGTTTCAAATTCAAAAACCCTTAACTTATAAAAATGGTCTTCATGCAGAGAAGACCAGTTCGATTCTTACTCTTACTCTTGAAGAAGGGACCAGAGAGAAGCTTAACAGAGAGATTGTGACTAGTTGAGAGACATGTGACAGGAGTTCAGAGAGATTGTGAGTGGAGAGAGAGATTGTGAACGGAGTTCAGAGAGATTGTGAGCGGAGAGAGAGGTTCGAGAGAGAGAGAGAGGTTCGAGGGAGAGAGAGTGGTTCGAGAGAGAATGAGGAGAGAGAGTGATTCGAGAGAGAGAGAGTAGTTTTCAGTTTTTATTTTTTATTTTTTAGTTTTCAGTTTTATTTTAAGTGAGGAATGGGGGGAACAAAAAATTGGTTAAGGGGGGAAGATTTTGGGATGGGGAAAATTTTTGAACAAAAACGAAACAAAATTTTGACTAGGGGAAAAATAAAGGTGGGCGCGAATTTTTTTTTTGGTGAAGTTTAGACATCGGTTTAATAATAGCCGATGTCTTCGAACAACAAAGACATCACAAAAACACGGGGTGATGTCATTAAAGCTTTTAACATCAGTGGCACTGTCAACCGATGTCTAATGTATGATGTTTATTGACATTTTTCTTGTAGTGACTGTGGCACTGTCAACCGATGTCTAATGTGTGATGTCTATTGACATTTTTCTTGTAGTGACTGTTCCCAATTATGTGGTTTTAGTTACGCTAGTGTTAAAAAATTATGCTAGGCTATAAAGGTAACGCATTTGTATCAGAGAGGATAAGGCATTGATACATATATTGATTGATGAATGATTTGTCAACAAGTTAAAATGTTGCAACTTTCGTCTAACTGGTTGGTTGAAGTTAAAGTCAAATTTTTCAAAATAGATTGCCGACTCAATTGGAGAAATAACTTGTTATAAATAAGAATAATGGTGATTTGATTCTGACCCAGGGCACTATTTTTAAAATGTCTTGGCTAAAAGCATCAACACTATAGCTATTGGCCTTCATACTTGAGATATTAGCAGGACTCAACTGCTGCGGACATGGCCAGACTCAATTGCTGCAGAAGTCTCTACCTTCTTTTCATAATTAATACACCTTCAGAAACTGTTACTAAGTTGGTCTCCTGTGTTCCAAAGAGCAATGTAAATCCAGCGCAATGGTAAGACATGTATACTGACCACAATCGATGCCCGACTAAAAGTGAGAGGTAGACCACGTATAGTGACCAGAGTCGATGCCCGACTAGAAGTGCCCATTTTGTTCTGCTCCAGTTGACCCTTTCCGGTCTCTATTTGATAAGCTTGTCTTGGCGATGTACATTTTCAAACACTTCAGCTGCGGATAAGAAAAGCACCTGCAGCTCTGCTCTTCGACTACTTTATTATTACAGTATTCATCATTTGATGAAGTGGATGGATGCAAGAAGAATGGATCGATGTCCCAACTTAGATGGAACAAAATGCCTTCAAATTCCCAAGATAAAGACCGACAAGCTAGTGTCGATTGAATTTAAAGTACAAAATACTTTGGTTCTTTACATGCATTCATTGTTCCATTCCATTCTTATCATCCTTTAGAACTTAAACCCTTTATTTGAGAAGGATTGCTACATTCACGACTCACCATACACATTTTCCTATACTAATAAATTTTAACTCACTCGGTTTTATTCTAATCTTCCTTGTAACCTCTGTTGTTTTCCACCAACCAAACAAAACATAGGTTTCTAATTCTCTATCTTAATTTACCTCGTTAAAGAAACTAGACCAATAACACAATATGCGAATCAAATAGTAAGGACTTTTTGGACATTGAAATCATCGTGATAATAAATTAGATCGCAGAACATAGCTTTAATCTGCATAACCAAAAAGGTAGGTTCTGTTAAATTTTGTTTATCGGGGCTAGAGGATCTATAACCCCATTAAGTCAATAACTATTACAAATTTTGAAACGGCTTTGTACATAAAAGTACGAATTTTAACGTCGTATACATCGCCTATTTTACCGAATTAAAAGCAAACAAGTACTTTCAATTACGTATGGGCTAATACAACCGTAAAAGTCTTAGCATGCTCACGGATTCAATAATATGATGAAACAAATTTAGGTCAATGTCTGACTGAATGTGAAATCCCTTAAGGAAATGAATAATGAATGATGAGCCAGCATCAAAAAATATTAATAGCTATCATTTTAAAGTATCCCATGTACCCACAAAATAAAAGTAGATACTAGGGTAATTCGCTGAGTTAAATATGCTTAATATTTGGTAAAAGCCCGCCCCTCTTTGCCACCTCCTTTATGAGTAGGACAAACAAAATATGCTTGCCCACCCCACGAGCAAGCTCAAGCATCAAGGCAACCACCTCTTCCACTAGCTCCACATGCGCTTCCACCTTCTCTTTCAGATACTTCAACTCTTCTTCCAGCTCTTCCTTCACTTTCTTCATGTTGTTAATTGTCTCTTCGTGATGATTACAACCGTCCGCGTCACTCTTAGCGTCACTGTCAGCGTCACTGTCAACATCACTAAACACATTAGCGTCCTCAGAAATAGTCCCCTCATCTTTGCTCAATTCAACCCCTGTCGTTAAGGGCCTTGGGTCTAAAGGCTGGTTGGAGGCGGGAAGAGCCACAGTTATGTCCTCGGTCATTTTTTGGGAGATGAGTCACCCTTGATAGGCCTCTTGGATGCCTCCATTGACTCCTTTCCGGATGGTAACTTATACACCATTAATGCTTGATCTGCACAGAAACGTTCAGGTAAAGAGAACATTGAGGAAGTAAAAGGGGTAGCTCAATTTATTCCACACGTCAGATTATACTCAGTCCACATTATATATTTGACAAGACTATTAATATAAGCAAAAAAACATGACACTAACCAGAAAATTGGATATATGATGTTATATCAATAGGAAACATTAATCATCCAACTCGACAATCAGCACGACAATAAAAGGACAATCACTTAACAAAGAAATGTCTTTCACAGGTATAAATAATCAACACGATACATAACTGAGATAAACATGCAAATGTAACAGCACAAATATGCATGTAACAGCATAAATACTGCCACTCGGACATATAATAAATTCAACCACACATTTAAGCAAATAATTGCACACTAACGACATATGAATCAACAAGACTGTTTAAAGGGTGGGTAAATTACGCAAACAAAGGACTAAATGTCGGTTGCCGAATACGATTAGTAACCCACTGATAAAAATCTACTAAAATCGAAAGTGTGAGGTTACATACAGAAATAAAATCATTTCAAACTGTATAATCATCTTAACAAAATCTAAAAAGCAAAATCACCAATAATACCGTTAATTCATAAATCACCTCATGTGAAAATTTCCATCTCATGTAACTTCTTTGATTACTAATTAAATTAAAAAGGCACGTTGATTTTATAATTTTCCAGGTGCTATAAATTATAAAAAAGAAATTATCGTGCACATCCCAAGCCAAAAATTGATCAACATAGATAAAAAAGATGCAAGAAAACCGATTTGAGGTAACACGAGATTTATAAGAAACAAGTAGATATAAAGCAAACAAGAGCACGTTTATAAAAAAATTTGAAAAAGATTAAAGGGTGCTTACCAAAAAGTGCAGACGGCAGAAGCAAGTGAAATGTAAGGGTTACAAGTTACACCAGTCACCCTTTTTATTACAGGAAGATTCCACAAAACGGATCGGACCCAATGTAGACGGCTCAAGCCCAGCAGACACGTGGCCCAAACCTCTATAATATTAAAATTAATTTTCTTTTTCATTTAGTTATAATTATTAATTATTATTTATATATATATCATAACATATAAGCATCTTGAGCTAAACACCTTGTATTAGTTAATATTACCGGTTAATCGACCGATTTCTATATTTAGGTGTATAAATGATTTTTTATTAATGATTATTTTGACTGTAAACATCTATTCTCATTCTATCAATATATTTATAACCATCTATTCTCGTTCTATCAATCTATTTATACCGATCAATAACCCGCGTGATGCACTAAATATATTAATTGAGCATTTGAGTTGGTAGTTTCATGAATTTGTTGAATATTTGCTATTATTTGTTTATTAATTTTCCGTACTTCAATTTCTTGATATCATATTATGTTATTTTGATGTGGGCTCGATATAGAAGCAAAGGGAGTTATATATAGAATATAGAAAGCACGTAATTATTGATACTTTTAATTAAATTTAAAAGTGAGTTATTAAGTGTTAATTAAAACTCAAATTAGAAGCATACGTTGTACATGATACATTTTAGTATTAAGAAGATAAGGAATTTGAATATCTTAACCGACAATATATATTTTATCAATATTAAAACTATTTTAAGGGACTGTTTTTTCCCGCATTCTTCTTTTTCATCTTATTAAACAAATTTATACTATATACTTATCTATTGCAAAGAAGAAAATTAAAAATATACTTAAAAAATTGGCATCACAAAATTCACCATATTAAAAAATATTTCTTCGTTAAATTTTAAATCTCTTAATTAATAGGGAACAAAAACTAAAAGTAAAAAGTTCAAAAATCACTACAAGAAAATAAGGTTAAATACAACTGCACAAATACAACCGGAGTCAATTTCAACCACTTTCGGTCAAATTTAAGGGCACAACTAAATTCAACCGTTGGCGGTCCTATTTAAATATGATTGTATTTACGCGATCGAATTTAGTGATAATTACAACCGAATAAATGCAACCGTATTTATATGCAACCATATACGGTTGAGTTTAGCCGTACTCTTAAATTCAACCGCACTCGGTCGAATTTAGCCTTCCCAAAAAAATGGAGGGAATTTTCCCGCCAAAAAAATTTTTTGAGACTACTAAATTCAACCGATTTCGGTCGAATTCGGTTTTTAAAAATGGCGGGAAATTTCCAAAAAAATAGAATAAAGTTTACATGAAAGTTAAATTTTATTCGTTGCCTAACAAAAATTGGAAATATATAAAACTTCTTTGAAATATGTTTTGAGTAATAATTAAAGATCGTAGTTAGATATTTATGGTTCAAATAATAATTACAGTTTGACTTTCAATTTAGTTTGTATTTATTTTAAGTTATAATCCAACCATACAGATTCGAATATTGTCAAAAATAAAAAGTATACGGAAAAATTTAAGTATCTGAATATTTAAAAAACCAAACTAAATATTTTTATTGTTTTATAAATTTTTTTCCATATCAATAAAATATATAGATCTTGACATCCATACGGCTGGATAATTCATTAATATTTTAAAAAAATCGCAACATCATTATATGACCAAACACTAGTTAGAAGTACTAGTCGAAGTACTGGTAAATCAAACCAAGTATATTTATTTTTTTCTAAAAATTTTGTCGTATCACTAAAATATATAGATTTTGACATCCGTAGGGTTGGATCATTCATAATTTTTTTTAAAAATCGAAACATCAATATGGGATTAAACATTAGTTACAAGTACTGGTCAAACTAATAGTTGACTATTAAAAAGGCAAAACAAATATTTTTATATTTTTCTAAAATTTTGTCATATCACTAAAATATACAGATCTTGAAATCCTTATGGTTGGATCATTCATTTATATTTTAAAAAAAATCCAAACATCAATATGGAATTAAACACTAGTTAGAAGTACTGGTTAAACTACTAGTTGACTATTAAAAAGGCAAACCAAATATATTTATTTTTTTCTAAATTTTTTGTCATATCACTAGAATATACAGATCTTGACATCCTTACGGTTGGATCATTCATTAATTTTTTAAAAAAAATCAAAACATCAATATGAGATAAAATACTAGTTAGGAGTATTGGTTAAACTACTAATTGACTATTAAAAAAACAAACCAAATATATTTATTTTTTCCTAATTTTTTTGTTAGATCACTAAAATATACAGATCTTGAAATCCGTATGGTTGGATCATTCATTAACATTTTTTAAAAAAATCGAAATATCAATATGGGATTAAACACTAGTTAGAAGTACTGGTCAAACTACTAGTTGACTATTAAAAAAACAAGCCAAATATATTTATTTTTTTCTAAAATTTTTGTGATATCACTAAAATATACAGATCTTGAAATCCGTACGGTTAGATCATTCATTAATACTTTAAAAAAAATTGAAACATCAATATGAGATTAAACCCTAGTTAGAAGTACTAGTCAAACTACTAGTTGACTATTAAAAAAGGAAACCAAATATATTTATTTTTTTCAATTTTTTTATCATATCAATAAAATATGCAGATCTTGACATGCGTACGGTTGGATCATTCATAAATATTTTTAAAAAAATTGAAACATCAATATGGGATTAAACACTAGTTAGAAGTACTAGTCAAACTACTAGTTGACTATTAAACAGGCAAATCAAATATATTTATTTTTTCCTAAAAATTTTGTTATATCACTAAAATATATAGATCTTGACATCCTTACGGCAGGATAATTCATTAAAATTTTTTTAAAAAATTCGCAACATCAATATGGGACCGACACTAGTTAGAAGTATTGGTCCAACTACTGGTTGACTGTTAAAAAATCAAATCAAATACATTTTTTTTTCTAAAAATACTATTACATCACTGAATATATATATATATATATTGATATCCGTACAGTTAGAATATTTATAAATATTTTATAATTTATGTAAGTTTTTTTATAATCTGATGTACGAATATGTAGTTTGTCATATTTAATTATTAACTATTTTTACAAAAATAAATTTAGAGTTTGAGATCCTAACCCTAAAATGTTTCTCCCATTTAGAATAAATATTGAATGGTCGAACCTTATAGATGTTAAAATGGCTAAGAAAAACTATTATATGCATAATTAGAAAAATATTTAAACATTAGAACATACCAATTATATCGAACAAACTATAATTAGAATAGTGAGCTATCAAAAATAAATTTTTAAATATAGAATATTAATTAATTATACAATAATAATAGTAAAATTATAATATTTATAATTAATGGATACTCCTATAAAATGTAAAAAAAATATATAATAATAATAACAATAATATTTTACTGGACAGTCCTAAATTCGACAGATTGCAGTTATATTTAGAGCCACGTCAGTGATCCCAGTGAAACATATCTAACGAACAAAATTTAACCAAAATTTAACTACAATCCAACGGTCCTCGTGAGCCCTGTCTAGTTCTAGAACTGGTATAAATAGTCGTACTACTTTTCAACTAGCCCCCCATCAATCCTAGACTAACAGTCGTAGTATATCACTACCACTAAACACTAGTACCAATAGTTTTCTTCTCCGAATCTTGTGTTACAGTCAGTCCTCAGTCCACATACAACATGAATATTGATTCTCTTTAAATAAATAATGTCGTTGCTTTCATCTTCTTCTTCTAATGATCCCCTCACCGCCGATGCACAAGATCTCACCCCCTCCCTCCCTCCCTCCCTCTACCTCCTTCCCTCCCTCCCACTCATTCTCTCTCGCTCTCTCTCTCTCTCTCTCTCTCTCTCTCTCTATCTATCTATCTATCTCTCTCTCTCTCTCTCTCTCTCTCTCTCTCTCTCTCTCTCTCTCTCTCTCTCTCTCTCTCTCTCTCTCTCTCTCTCTCTCTCTCTCTCTCTCTCTCTCTCTCTCTCTCTCTCTCTCTCTCTCTCTCTCTCTCTCTCTCTCTCTCTCTCTCTCTCTCTCTCTCTCTCTCTCTCTCTCTCTCTCTCTCTCCGCCATCGCCTCCGTCGCCAGACATATTCCCTTCTCTCCACCATCGCCTCCGTCGCCAGACATATTCCCTTCTCTCCGCCATCGCCTCCGTTGCCAGACATATTCCCTCGCAGCCGCACATGATCCCACCTTCCCCTTCCTCTCTCTTTTTCTGGCCCCTCTCTCTCACTCACCCCTTCCCCCCGAGGTAACGATTTGTTACCAAAAATTTCTAGTTTTTAAGTTTAATTCGAATTTGAATTTTTACTTTAGGTTGTTTGTTCATGTATTTTGAAGTGATGAATCATTAGATCATTGAACAAGGAGTGCGTACAATAGTATTTCGTGATTTATGGTTAGTTTTTCGAGATCGCCGGAAAAGCCCCTGGCCGGAATCTGTTAATTTTGTTAAAACATGAGATTGTTTGGTCAGTTTTGTGTGTGTTAATCTGAAAATCGGACTGAAAATTATGTTTTTGGATCATCGGAGTTTTCAGAATATGACGGATCTGGGCAAACTCACCTGATTCGGGAAATTTTCCCATTTCCAGCGTGTTTTTTTTAAAACCCGGTTTTCGTTATTTCAACCGCATGCAGTTGAAATTAAAAATCATATTTTCGATCATTTTCGGTCAAATTTAATTTTTTGGGCGGCTATTTAAAAATTTTCGGAAAATTTAATTATTTGGGCGGGTGATTCGAATTTTATCTGAAAAATTAAATTTGACCGGAAGCGGTTGTATCTAGCCAGTTGTATCTCGAAAAACACAATTTTCAAGATCGCCGGAAAAGCCCCTGGCCGGAATCTGTTAATTTTGTTAAAACATGAGATTGCTTGGTCAGTTTTGAGTGTGTTAATCTGAAAATCGGACTGAAAATTGTGTTTTTGGATCATCGGAGTTTCCGGAATATGACGGATCTGGGCAAACTCACCTGATTCGGAAAATTTTCCCATTTCCAGCGAGTTTTTTTTAAAACCCGGTTTTGTTATTTCAACCGCATGCAGTCGGTCGTATTTAGTACTAAATATAACCGGTTTACTAAATATGACTCGAGCGAATACAACCGGTCCAAAAACCCATCGTATTTAGCTAAATTCGACCATTTTGGGTCGAATTTAGCTAAATACAACTGATTTTAAACCGGTTGTATTTAGCATTTTTTTGTTGTGCATTACATATGTGAACTGACTTCTGTTCAGTAAAATATGATCATGATCACTCGTGTGCATTTTTTTGTTGTGCATTACATATGTAAACTAATGAGTAAGTACTTGATCACTCGTACATAAATTAACTTAACAGCATCAACTAATCAGTTACGTACTTGTTCAATCGTTCTTTTGAGTTAAATTAATATTTTTTTCAAATTTCAAAGCTTAGTCGTTTAAACTTAGGTTAAATTAAAAGTAAAATTAGACATAAATATAATCAAAATATAGTTGCCCGATCTTTAGAGATATGAAACTGAAATATGGCTCCCGTATTTCTAGGATTGTATTAAGATATTTTTTTCCTAATTCAATTCAGACTTCTTGTAAAAAGAAAATGCATTATATTGTGCAAACTTATTTAGCCATGCAAGTTTAGAATATAAATGGGAAATCACAGTTCAGATTAAGAATAAGAAAAATGCTAAGAAAGCAAAAAATTATTTCGAAATGTCACTTATTTGGGCTTAAACCCCTCTATCACCAGCTGAACACGAGCTTTCATTTCTGTATATATAACTTTTAGGAAGTCATGATAATCTGCAGCACGAACCAACTCAAAGAAATAATATTGGGGATGGTTTGCAACTACATATTATCGGCAGATGAGATTCAGAGCTTAACGAACCAAGTCAATCCTCAATAACAACCAGGGTTGTAAAGTATATGTAACGTAATATTTAACTGAGAAAATATTACTCAACATGAAAAAAAATAGATAAATAATATTAATATTAACAGTGAAGCACAGGAACTCAGAAGATGAAGACCGGATAAATACAAAAAATCAATATATGGAATTAATGCACTAAGTTTGTAATAAGGTCATGAAAAGAAGTTCATTAATATGTTTAAACCTCCGTGAAGAATAAAATGTCAAAGGATTTTAAATGGTAAGAGAATGTATTTTAGTGAATGAAGTAATGAATGACCAATAGACATTATCAGCTCAGAATTGTAAAAAGGTTGAGTGAATACTAGTGTGTGCTAGTCATTTGTGAACCAGAACAGTGCACTAAGAGTCACCACATCAGAAAAGGTAACTTAATCATTCAGAAGAAATTAAGCTAATACTGAAAAGAGTGAATCAAGACTTGGAAAGATTTGAGCCTTATTTGTAGAACCTAGAAAAAGTTCCAAGTATGAATTTCTTCAATTATTGGCGCAAGTGGAATTATTTATACCAAGGAAAGACACTATTTTCCATATTGAGAATTGGCTAAGTTGAAGATGTAACATCCCTAAATCCGGGGTCAGGATTGGGTGTCACTATACAATCTTTACATAATATAAACTTGTTTATTAAAATAACAATTTCGGATCGTTTATAGGTTATGGTTTGAAAAAAGAATCTAACATTCTAAAAATTATATCAACTAACTACAATTTCATTACCTCTTTATTAATTTCCTTGTCCTATTGACTCTGACATCTCCAACTTCTTGTAACTGGGATTTCTCCAATTTCGCTGTCTACTAAGCACTATTCAGTTTAATCCTCATTTGAAACTGAAAAAAATAAGAATTCACAAAATAAGAGTTAGCCAAAAATGCCCGGCTAGTATCATAACTGATTTCCAAATATCAATATCTAAATAAATTCCGGACATAATTTTTAAATAGTGTATAAACATTTTTTTTATTTGAAGTAGTTGAGCGAATAAAACATTGACCCTCAATAATAAGTCAAAGCAACAAGTAATTTACTGATTCATCTTTTGGATCAGGTCTTTGTCCGGTTTTGTAATCACAGAACTTTTCAAGAAGGAATGCCGTTAGCGGTGATCAACAATAAATTAGACTGGACACTAGATTAACGTTCATACTCATACCTGCTGAGAATGTATTAAACAATTTGATGTCATTGCACAGGGTACAAACCAACACTGTTTTCAAGAATCTTAGTGTTGTGTGTACGTAAGTTGGTCCTTGTATTTCAGGGAACATCTTTTCTTCACCATTCAAGTATACCAATTAAGGGTCTATTTCAGTCTGTTATCACCAGAGCACATAAAAAGATTGTTTACTTTCTTATATTTCAGGTGCAAAGAATCGATGAACATGAATGCTATGATTTTGGAATTCAAAGCCCTCAGGCTGCATGAGAAACGGCTACCGAAGATTATTTCCCTGGACTCGGGCTGTCTGCGGGTCTAAGGATGTTTCATTACTTTACCAGTTTAAATAGATCTCTAGTTATTCCATTTCTCATGTTTTCTCACAGCTTGAGGAAATCTGTATGTGCTGGTAGGAAGGACAATTTTCTTATGTTGCAACATTGTGTAATTTTTATAGTTCCCAATTATGTGGTTTTAGTTACGCTTGTGTTAAAAAATTATGCTAGGCTATAAAGGTAACGCATTTATATTAGAGAGGATAAGGAATTGATACATATATTGATTGATGAATGATTTGTTAACAAGTTAAAATGTTGCAACTTTAATCTGACTGGTTGGTTGAAGTTAAAGTCATATTTTTCAAAATAGATTGCCGACTCAATTGTAGAAATAACTTGTTATAAATAAGAAGAACAATGGTGATTTGATTCTGACCCAGGGCACTATTTTTAAAATGTCTTGGCTAAAAGCATCAACACTATAGCTATTGGCCTTTATAATTGAGATATTAGCAGGACTCAACTGCTGCAGACATGGCCAGAATCAACTGGTGCAGAAGTCTTTACCTTCTTTTCATAATTAATACACCTTCAGAAACTGGTACTAATATATAAACAGGTGGTCTCCTGTGTTCCAAAGAGCAATGTAAATCCAGTGCAATGGTAAGACATGAATATTGACCACAATCGATGCCCGACTAAAAGTGAGAGGTAGACCACGTATAGTGACCAGAGTCGATGCCCCGACTAGAAGTGCCCATTTTGTCCTGCTCTAGTTGACCCTTGTCGGTCTCCATTTGATAAGCTTTTCTTAGCGATGTACATTTTCAAACACTTCAGTTGCGGATAAGAAAAGCACCTGCAGCTCTGCTCTTCGACTACTTTATTATTACAGTATTCATCATTTGATGAAGTAGATGGATGCAAGAAGAATGGATCGATGTCCCAACTTAGATGGAACAAAATGCCTTCAAATGCCCAAGATAAAGACCGACAAGCTAGTGTTGATTGAATTTAAAGTACAAAATACTTTGGTTCTTCGCATGCATTCATTGCTCCATTCCATTCTTAACATCCTTTACAACTCAAACCCTTTATTTGAGAAGGATTGCTACATTCACTACTCACCATACACATTTTCCTATACTAATAAATTTTAACTCACTCGGTTTTATTCTAATCTTCCCTGTAACCTCCGTTGTTTTCCACCAACCAAACATAACACAGGTTTCTAATTCTCTATCTTAATTTACCTCGTTAAAGAAACTAGACCAACAACACCATATGAGAATAAAATAGTAAGGATTTTTGGACATTCAAATCATCGAGATAATAAATTAGATCGCAGAATATAACTTTAATCTGCATAACCAAAAAAGTAGGTTCCGTTAAATTTTGTTTATCGGGGCTAGATGATCTATAACCCCATTAAGTCAATAACTATTACGGACCTTGAAACGGCTTTGTACATAAAAGTATGAATTTTAACGTCGTATACCTCGCCTATTTTACCGAATTAAAAGCAAACAAGTACTTTTAATTACTAATGGGCTAATACAACCGCAAAAGTCTTAGCATGCTCACGGATTCAATAATATGATGAAACAAATTTAGGTCAATGTCTGACTGAACGCGAAATCCCTTAAGGAAATGAATAATGAATGGTGAGCCAGAATCAAAAAACATTAATAGCTATCATTTTAAAGTATCCCATGTACCCACAAAATAAAAGCAGATACTAGGGTAATTCGCTGAGTTCCCGCCCCTCTTTGCCACCTCCCTTATGAGTAGGACAAACAAAATATGCTTGCCCACCCCACGAGAAAGCTCAATCTTCAAGGCAACAACCTCTTCTACTAGCTCCACCTGCACTTCCACCTTCTCTTTCAGATACTTCAACTCTTCTTCCAGCTCTGCCTTCACTTTCTTCAAGTTGTTAATTGTCACTTCGTGATGATTACAACCGTCCGCGTCACTCTTAGTGTCACTGTCAGCATCACTAAACATATTAGGGTCCTCAGAAACAGTCCCCTTATCTTTGCTCAACTCAACCCCTGTCGTTAAGGGCCTCGGGTCTAAAGGCTGGTTGATGGTGGGAGGAGCCACAGTTATGTCCTCGGTCATTTTTTTGGGAGACGAGTCACCCTTGATAGGCCTCTTGGATGCTGCCATTGACTCCTTTCCGGATGGTAACTTATACACCATTAATGCTTGATTTGCACAGAAGTGTTCAGGTAAAGAGAACATTGAAGAAGGAAAAGGGGTAGCTCAATTTATTCCACACGTCAGATTATACTCAGTCCACAATTATATATTTGACAAGACTATTAATATAAGCAACAAAAGTATGACACTCACCCGAAAATTGGCAATATAATGCTATATCAATAGGAAACATAAATCAACCAACTCGATAATCAATACGGCAATAAAAAGACAATCACTTAACAAAGAAATGTCTTTCACAGGTATAAATAATCAACACGATACATAACATGATAAACATGCAAATGTAACAGCACAAATATGCATATAACATCACAAATACTGCCACTCGGACATATAATAAATTCAACCACACATTTAAGCAAATCATAGCACACTGACGACATCTGAATCAACAATACAGTTTGAAGGTTGGCAAAATTACACAAACAAAGGACTAAATGTCGGTTTCCGAATCCGATTAGTAACCCACTGATAAAAATCTACTAAAATCAACAGTGTGAGGTTACATACTGTTGGAAATTAACGTATTGAATGTTATGATATTCTAGAAGATTCTGCAGTATTCTAAGATTCATGTACTGTCAAGTTCAATGTATTCTGTAAGAGTCATACATGTATCTGATTTAATATTTTTGATGTCTCTTTATGTTCTCATGAAAGCCTATCTATATAAAGGCTGGAAATTAGTCAAGCTTGTAATCAATCTAAGTTATATCATTTGGTTTAATACAAAATATATACCTGTGTTCTTCAGATTATAACATTTGGTATCAGAGCCTGGTTGGAAGAAGCAGCAACAAAATGGTAACAATCAATTCCTCCACAAATTTCTCTAGTCAACAATTTATTCCAGAATTCAATGGAGAAGACTATGAGTTCTGGTCAGTTAAAATGAAAACCATTTTTAGGTCTCTTAAATATTGGGAGATCGTAGAGAAGGGATACAAGGAACCTCCTGATGATGCTGCTATCTCAGATGCTGAACAAAACAATTTGGACAAGTCAAGACAAACTGATACCAGTGCTCTGTCCATAATCCAAAGAGTTGTAACAAAAGCTATATTTCCAAGAATAATGAGAGCCAACACTGCAAAGGAGGCTTGGGATATTCTTCAAGGAGAATACCTAGGAGATGCAAAGGTAAGAACTATTAAACTCCAAACCATAAGAAGAGAACTGGAGAATATAAAAATGAAAGAAAATGAAACTCTTAATGATTTCTCTACAAGATTTTTTGAGTTGATTAATCAAATGAAATCATTTGGAGAAGATATTACTAACAAAAGACAGGTGGAGAAAATTCTTGTTTGTCTACCCGAAAAGTTCAATACTATCATTTCCGTGATTGAAGAAACAAAAGATCTTGCAACTTTAACTGTTCAAGAACTCATGGGGTCTCTAAAATCATTTGAGCAAAGGACATCTCGACAATCTGAAAAAACTGTTGAAGCAGCATTTCAGTCAAAGCTCAATATTTCAAATCAAAAGCAAGGAGAAATTACAAGTAGCACTCAATTTCGTGGAGGCAGGAACATGAGAAATAATTTTCGAAATTTCAGACATGGAAGAGGAAAAGGTAGACCAGATTTTGTTAGATCAATTTCTTGGCACTGCACTATTTGTAATAGATCTAGTCACTCAAATAAAGATTGTTTGTTCAAAGGCAAGCCAAAATGTGATAAATGTCATCGATTTGGACATTTATCTAAGGATTGCAGATCACGTGATGTTCAACAAGCAAACCAGATAAATTTTCAGAAACAAAATGAAGATTCTCATACAACTTTCTATGCATGCCAGAGCACGGTGCACCAGAGAAACGAAAGATAGCTCCTGGACAGTGGCTGTAGCAATCATATGTCACCACAAAAAGAAATTTTCTGCAACATTGATTCAAGTATTAAAACTCTGGTTAAACTTGGCAATGGACAACTTGTGGAATCAAAAGGTATGGGCTCTATTTCAATCCAAACTGAGCATGGAACTAGTCAGATTCAAAATGTTCTTCTTGTCCTAAATTTATATGAAAATTTACGTAGTTTGGGCCAACTATTGGAAAATGGATATAAATTGGAGTTTGATAATAATATATGCAAAATCTATGACAAGAAATACAAGAGGCGGGTGATGTCAACAATTGAGATGAAAAATAGAACTTTTTCTCTAAATATCAAATATACATCAGCTTTACAAGCAACATCATCTAGTTAACCTGTTTCAAGTCTATGGCATAAAAGACTTGGCCATGTAAATTTTCAGAGTTTGAAGGTTCTTTATAATCAAAAAATGGTGCACGGGCTACCTTACATTGAAGAAATAAATAATATTTGTGAAGGATGTGCATTTGGAAAATAACATCGACAATCATTTCCAAAAGGAGTGTCATGGAGAGCAAAATCTAAGCTGGAGTTGGTAAATACTGATATTTGTGGACCAATGGAAAATCCATCTTTTGCTCAGAACAGGTACTTCATCTTATTTATTGATGATCTTACACGTATGACTTGGGTTTATTTTATGAGACAGAAATCAGAAGTGTTCTCAATATTTAAAAAATTCAAATTACTTGTGGAAAAACAAAGTGGGTGCCATATAAAAACTCTAAGGAGCGATAATGGCACGGAATACACATCAAAAGAATTTCAGAAATTTTGTGAAGAAGAAGGAATAGAACGACAACTCACTATTCGATACACGCCTCAACAAAATGGTGTATCTGAACGGAAGAATCAAACAATTATGGAGATGGCAAAATCAATGATACATGAGAAAGGAATACCAAAAACATTCTGGGCAGAAGCTGTTTATACAGCCGTATATCTCACAAATGGATGTCCAACAAAGGTTGTTTGGAGTAAAACTCCATTCGAAGCATGGAGAGGCAGAAAGCCATCACTCAATCATCTTAAAATTTTTGGAAGCATATGTTATGCACATATTCCCAAGGTGTATCGATCTAAACTTGGTGAAGCTAGTGAAAGGTGCATTTTTATTGGATACAGTAATATGAGCAAAAGCTACAAAATTTTCAGTCTAGCTAAAAATAAAGTCTACATTAGTCGTGATATACAAGTTGATGAATATGCATCATGGAATTGGAAGGAGAACATGGTTGATAAAAAAGGATTTGAATATAATATTGTTCCTCCTACAAATACGGAAGACGAGAATTCAGATTCTTCAGATAAAAATAACAATGATTCACCTCCATCAACACCAACACAAAGTCAATCAAGTTCACCATTATCATCTTCTGACTCAAGTCCACAACTATCATCTCCTGACTCAAGTCCTAAAAGGTACAGATCTTTGAAATACGATATTTATCCATCTTGTAATTATTGTTCAATTACACCAGAAATTTTTGAGGAAGCATACAAAGAAGAAATTTGGAGAAAAGCAATGAAAGAAGAAGTTCAAGTAATAGAAAAAAATCAGACATGGGAGCTTGTGGATAGACCAAAAGATAAAGATGTTGTATGTGTGAAGTGGATTTACAAGGTAAAACATAATCCTAATGGCTCAATACGAAGAAATAAGGCAAGTCTTGTCACCAAAGGATATTCAAAACAGCCAGAGATAGATTTTAATGAGACGTTTGCTCCGGTGTCTCGCTTAGATTCCATTCGAGCACTAATAGCATTTGCTTCTGGAATGGGATGGAAGCTGTTTCAATTAGACATAAAATCAGCTTTTCTTAATGGAAATTTAAAGGAAGAAGTATATGTTGATCAACCAGAAGGGTTTGTCATTGAAGGAAATGAACATATGGTATATAAGCTCAAGAAAGCATTGTACGGTCTAAAACAAGCACGCCGTGCTTGGTACAGTGAAATAAATAGCTTTCTTATCAAATCTGGATTTGAAAGGAGCAGGAGTGAACCAACTTTGTTCGTCAAACACCAAGCTACCGATATATTAATTGTTATGCTATATGTTGATGATATAATTTTTACCGGAAGTTCTAAAAATATGGTTGAAGCATTCAAAGATGATATGACCAAAAAATATGAAATGAGTGACATGGGTCTCTTAAGACATTTTCTTGGCATGGAGATTTATCAAGATAAGGAGAATATTTTTATTTTCCAAAGGAACTATGCTGAAAAAATATTAAGGACTTTTGGAATGTTTGGATGTAATCCAGTTCCTACAGCACTGATTATGGGGGAGAAATTACACAAGGAAGATGGTGGAAATTTTGTGGATTCTACATATTATCGAAGTCTCATCGGGAAGTTATTGTATCTTTGTACAACAAGACCAGATCTTATGTTTGCTGCAAGTCTGCTCTCAAGGTTCATGCAAAATCCAAGTCACTTACATCTTGGAGCTGCAAAGCACGTTCTTCGTTACATTCAAGGAACACTAGAATATGGTCTTTGTTATCAGAAAAAAAGGAAGTTAAACTCATCGGTTACACTGATAGTGATCTTGGTGGATGTAAAGATGATTTGAAAAGTACATCAGCTATTGTTTCTCACTTGGATCAGGAATATTTTCATGGCAATCTAAGAAACAAGAAATTGTTACACAATTTACGGCTGAAGCTGAATATGTATCAGCAGCAGTAGCCACTTCTCAAGTAATCTGGCTTAGGAGAATATTCACAGACTTTGGTTGTAAACAACATGGCGGAACTCTGATTTATTGTGACAACAAATCAGCAATTGATATGGATGAAAATCCTGTTAACAATAATAGAACCAGGCATATTGCACTTAAACATCATTTTATTCGGGATGCAGTTGAAGATGATGAAATAAAGCTTTTGTTTTGTCCATCTGAAGACCAAGAAGCGGACATATTCACCAAAGCATTGCCAAAGCACAGATTTCAGAAGTTAAGAGAAGCTCTTGGAATCCGTCAATACGTTAAGGGGGAAAATGTTGGAAATTAACGTATTGAATGTTATGATATTCTAGAAGATTCTGCACTATTCTAAGATTCATGTACTGTCAAGTTCAATGTATTCTGTAAGAGTCATACATGTATCTGATTTAATGTTTTTTATGTCTCTTTATGTTCTCATGAAAGCCTATCTATATAAAGGCTGGAAATTAGTCAAGCTTGTAATCAATCTAAGTTATATCATTTGGTTCAATACAAAATATATACCAGTGTTCTTCAGATTATAACACATACAGAAACAAAATCATTTCAAACTGTATAATCTATCTTAACAAAATCTAAAAAGCAAAATCACTAATAATACCATTAATTCATAAATCACCTCATGTGGAAATTTCCAGCTCATATAACTTGTTTAATTACTAATTAAATTAAAAAGGCACGTTAGCACGGTTGGATAGCTCAAGTGGTAAAGGGCTTATCCTCTGTCGTCCCAGATCCTGGGTTCGATCCTGGCTCACCCCGAGAATTGTTGAGAACAGATACTCATTTGTAAGGCTATAAGCCAAAATTAGTCAAAAAAATTAAAAAGGCACGTTGATTTTATAATTTACCAGGTGCTACAAATTATAAAAAAGATATTATCGTGCACATCCCAAGCCAAAATTTGAACAACATAGATAAAAAAGATGCAAGAAAACCGATTTGAGGTAACAAAAGATTTATAAGAAACAAGTAGATGTAAAGCAAACAAGAGCACGTTTATAAAAAAATTGAACAAGATTAAATGGTGCTTACCAAAAAGTGCAGACGGCAGAAGCAAGTGAAATGTAAGGGTTACAAGTTACACCAATCACCCTTTTTATTACAGGAAGATTCCACAAAACGGATCAGACCCAATGTAGACGACTCAAGCCCAGCAGACACGTGGCCCAAACCTCTATATTATTAAAATTAATTTTCTTTTTCATTTTTAGTTACAATTATTAATTATTATTTTCTATATATATATATATATCATAATATATAAACATCTTGAGCTAAACACCTTGTATTAATTAATACTAGCTCTATAGCCCGTGCGAGGCACGGGCATGTTCTAAAATATTAGAAAAATTAAAAAAATAGCCAATTTTTTAATTTTTTTATACCTAAAATAGCTATTCTGAAAAAATAGCCAATTTTAGCCGATTGAATACTCCACTATCAGTTGGGTATCCCAATTTGTATAAGATACTCCACTGGTAGTACGATATTTCATATATGGGATACTCCACTGACAGTTGGGTATCTCATATAAAGTTAATACTCCACTGACAGTTGGGTATCCCATAGGCTAAAGTTGATCAACTTTTATAAAATATGCTAAAATTGTCCTTCACCTAAAATATTACCAATTTTTTTATAAATTTTGGTGTACTTTGGCATATTTAAAAATTTAAACTAATGATAAATATTGAGGATTACCAACCTTATTTTACTCTGTGTTGTATTCAAAAAAAGTTTATAATGATAATTATATTATTGTCGATTTGCCTCTTCATATTTAATACTGTATAATAAAAGTTTTTGTGTTGTATTGGTGGTAATTTTGTGTAACACACGTGCATAGTGTAGTGTATATATGACTATATACTATTGACGTGTCAAAATATATTTTAAACTGTAAAATACGATTTTTGTGTTATATTGATAAGAATTTCATGTAATATTACACGTACATGATGATATATATGTGATTATATTATTGTCTATTTTATAAGTAAGTATTTGATATTTAAAGTATGTCATAAAAAATTGTCTTAAATGTTAAAGAATTTAAAAATATTATGTTTTGCAAGTGTCTCCCAAAATTATTTATTGATTATTTCTCTTAAACCATAATTAATTTAATACATGTTGCTAAAAAATTGATGTAATTTTTATATTAATAATTATTTCAGATATTTAATTCTTAATTAAATTTATCACATTTTAAATTTTATATCATTGAAAATAACATATGTATACATATATGTGTGAGTGTGTGTAGCTATTAATTACAAAATAATCCATATTCTTTAATGAAGATTAGCTATTAATGGATATTAAATACGAAATAATAAATAAGACAAGGTTAAAATAGTCATTTTACATCAAAAAAATTGTCTCACCCAACCCCCCATTTGCTCTATTATATATATAATAGATTACCGGTTAATCGACCGATTTCTATATTTAGATGTGTAAATGATTTTTTATTAATGAATATTTCGACTGTAACCATCTATTCTCATTCTATCAATATATTTATAACCATCTATTCTCGTTCTATCAATCTATTTATACCGGTCAATAACCCGCCCGATGCACTAAATATATTAATTGAGCATTTCAGTTGGTAGTTTCGTGAATTTGTTGAACATTTGCTATTATTTGTTTATTAATTTTCCGTACTTCAATTTCTTACTATCATTTTTTGTTATTTTGATGTGGGCTCGATATAGAAGCAAAGGGAATTATATATAGAATATAGCAAGCACGTAATTATTGAAACTTTTAATTAAATTCAAAAGTGAGTTATTAAGTTTTAATTAAAACTCAAATTAGAAGCATACGTTGTACATGATACATTTTAGATTTTAGTATTAAGAAGAGAAGGAATTTGAATATCTTAACCGACAATATATATTTTATCAATATTATAAATATTTTAAGGGACTATTTTTTCCCGTATTCTTCTTTATCATCTTATCAAACAAATTTATACTATATACTTATCCATTGCAAAGAAGAAAATTAAAAATATACTTTAAAAATTGGCATCACAAAATTTACCATATTAAAAAATATTTCTTCGTTAAATTTTAAATCTCTTAATTAAGAGAGAACAAAAACTAAAAGTAAAAAGTTCAAAAATCACTACAAGAAAATAAGGTTAAATACAACTGCACAAATACAATTGGAATCAATTTCAACCACTTTTGGTTGAATTTAAGGACACATCTAAATTCAACCGCAGGCGGTCCTATTTAAATACAATTGGATTTACGCAGTTGAATTTAGTTATAATTACAACCGAATAAATACAATCGTATTTATATGCAACCATATACGGTTGATTTTAGTCGTACTCCTAAATTCAACCGCACTCAGTCGAATTTAGCCTTACCAAAAAAAATGGAGGGAATTTTTCCGCCAAAGAAATTTTTTGAGACTACTAAATTTAATCGATTTATGTCGAATTTGATTTTTAAAAATGGCGGGAAATTTTTGAAAAAAAATTGAATAAAGTTTACATGAAAGTTAAATTTTATTCGTTGCATAACAAAAATTGGAAATTTATCAAAGTGCTTTGGAATATGTTTTGAGTAATAATTAGAGATCGTAGTTAGATATTTATGGTTCAAATAATAATTATAGTTTTACTTTCAATTTATTTTGTATTTATTTTAAGTTATAATCCAACCATACAGATTCAAATATTGTCAAAAATAAAAAGTATACGGAAAAAATTAAGTATTTGAATATTTAAAAAACAAAACCAAATATTTGTATTATTTTATAATTTTTTTACCATATCACTAAAATATAATGATCTTGACATCCGTACGGTTGGATAATTCATTAATTTCTTAAAAAAAATCACAACATCAATATGAGACCAAACACTAGTTAGAAATACTAGTCGAACTACTGGTAAAGCAAACCAAGTATATATAATTTTTCTAAAAATTTTGTCGTATCACTAAAATATATAGATCTTGACATCCGTAGGGTTGGATCATTCATAATTTTGTTTTAAAAATCGAAACATTAATATGAGATTAAACACTAGTTAAAAATACTGGTCAAACTACTAGTTGACTATTAAAAAGACAAACAAAATATATTTATTTATTTTTAAAATTTTGTCATATCACTAAAATATACAGATCTTGAAATCCGTACGGTTGGATCATTCATTAATAATTTTAAAAAAATCAAAACATCAATATGGAATTAAACACTAGTTAGAAGTACTGGTCAAACTACTAGTTGACTATTAAAAAGGCAAACCAAATATATTTAATTTTTTCTAAATTTTTTGTCATATCACTAAAATATACAGATCTTGAAATCCGTATGGTTGGATCATTCATTTATATTTTTAAAAAAAATCGAAACATCGATATGGGATTAAACTCTAATTAGAAGAACTAGTCTAACTACTAGTTGACTACTAAAAAAACAAGCCAAATATATTTATTTTTTTCTAAATTTTTTGTCATATAACTAAAATATACAGATTTTGAAATCCGTACGGTTTGATCATTCATTTAATATTTTAAAAAAAATAGAAACATCAATATGAGATTAAACCCTAGTTAGAAGTACTGGTCAAACTACTAGTTGACAATTGAAAAGGCAAACCAAATATATTTAATTTTTCCTAAAAATTTTGTTATATCACTAAAATTATAGATCTTGACATCCGTACGGTAGGATCATTCATTAATATTTTAAAAAAAATCGCAACATCAATATGGGACCAAGACTAGTTGGAAGTATTGGTCCAACTACTGATTGACTGTTAAAAAATCAGATCAAATACATTTACTTATTTCTAAAAATACTATTACATCACTGAATATATATATATATATATATATATTGATATCCGTACGGTTAGAACATTTATAAATATTTTGTAATTTAAGTAAGTTTTTTTTATAATCCCACGTACGAATATGAAGTTTGTCATATTTAATTATTAACTTGTTAGATATATTTGATAATGTCATGGCTAATATAATTTATATTTAGATTTCAGATCTTACTTAACAGGACAAATCAGTACTTAACTGTTGATCAGTACTTATAATGGAAGTCAGGACTTAAGGATATATGACTGGAAATAAAGCACTGCTATCAGACTTTGTGGAGAAAGTTGGCCCAAATGTTTCTTATGGAGATGGCAACATTGGAAAAACATTGGGATATGGTAATATCAATCTTGGGAATGTCATCATTAAAGAAGTAGCTCTGGGCTCAGGACTTAAACACAATTTGCTGAGTATAAGTCAAATCTGTGACAAAGGTTATCATGTTGATTTCTTTGAAGAACACTGTGAAGTTGTGAGTAAATCCAAAGGCAAAGTTGTTCTGAAAGGATACAGGTGTGGTAACATTAATGAAGCTAAGTTTTCAACAAATACTGATGGTTCTGCAATCTGTCTGATGAGTAGAGCATCAATTAAAGAAAGCTGGAATTGGCACAAGAAACTCTCTCATTTAAATTTCAACAATATAAATGAGCTGGTCAAGAAAGATCTTGTGAGAGGACTGCCAAAGTCAGTATTTGCTCCTGATGGCCTTTGTGATTCTTGTCAGAAGGCCAAACAAAGAAAATCTTCATTCAAGAGCAAGACTGAATCATCAATTCTTGAGCCTTATCATCTATTACATGTTGATCTATTTGGTCCAGTGAATGTCATGTCTATTGTAAAGAAGAAATATGCATTGGTCATAGTGGATGAGTTCACTAGATACACATGGGTGTATTTCTTGCACACAAAAAGTGAAACTGCATCTATCTTGATTGATCATCCACAGCAAAATGGAGTTGTTGAAAGGAAGAATAGAACTCTCATTGAAGCTGCACGAACAATGCTTGAAGAAGCAAAGCTTTCAACCTATTTTTGGGCTGAAGCTGTGCAGACTGCTTGTTTTACTCAAAATGCAACACTTATTAACAAGCATGGAAAAACACCATATGAGATGGTGAAGAAAAAGAAGCCAAATCTGAAATACTTATATGTATTTGGATGCAAGTGTTTTATTCTCAAGACTCATCCTGAACAGCTATCCAAGTTTGATCTAAAAGCTGATGAAGGAATCTTTGTTGGATATCCACTTTCCATAAAAGCCTTCAGAGTCTATAATTTGAGAACATAAGTGGTCATGGAATCTATCAATGTCTCTTTTGATGACAAGAAGATTACTGGTCTTGAAGATTTCATTAACCATGATCAGCTGAGATTTGAAAATGAAGACTCAAATTCTGATACTGAAAATCCTGACAGTCTAAGTCCTGATACTGTAAACTCTGATGGATTAAAATCTGATGTTATTGAAACTGTGGTGACTACGTCAAAGGAAGATGCACCTATATAGGGGGAGCATACTCAAGATCTTACCATATCTCAAGAAACATCAGAACATACATCTGGCTCTTCAAGTTCTGATTCGTCAAGTTCTGATAAGCCAAGTTCTGCCAGTGCTGAAAATCTAAATTCTGAAGAATCCAACTCAGAGAGCATAGTTTCAGGGGGAGCATCAGAAAATGAAAATGAAGACAGCATGGATCATGGGGGAGCATCCAGTTCTAGAAAAAACCTTCGATATGCAAGGAAGTGGACAAAATCACATACACCTGATTTGATAATTGGAAATCCTGATGCAGGTGTCAGAACTAGAACAGGTACTTCAAATAAATATCTTTACAATTCTTTTCTCTCTCAGACTGAGCCAAAGAAAGTGGAAGAAGCTCTTTAAGATGTTGATTGGGTGCAAGTAATGCATGAAGAGTTGAATGAATTTGAAAGAAACAAAGTCTGGACCCTAGTGCCAAGACCAAAGAATAGATCTGTTGTTGGTACAAAGTGGGTATTCAGAAACAAAACTGACAGTGATGGCATAATTACAAGGAATAAGGCAAGGTTGGTTGCAAAAGGATATTCTCAACAGGAGGGAATTGATTATTATGAAACATTTGCACCAGTTGCTAGGTTAGAAGCCATAAGGATATTTTTGGCTTATGCTGCTCACAAAAAGTTTACTATCTTTCAAATGGATGTGAAAAGTGCTTTTCTCAATGGAGAATTGGAGGAGGAGGTATATATTGAACAACCTCCAGGCTTTGTAGATTCCAAACATCCAGATTATGTCTACAGGCTTGATAAAGCACTTTATGGACTTAAGCAAGCTCCTAGGGCATGGTATGAGACTTTATCTCAGTTTCTTCTGGAAAGTGGATTCAACAGAGGAACAATAGACAAAACACTGTTCTACCTCAACCATGGAAAGGACTTACTTCTGGTCCAGATTTATGTTGATGATATCATTTTTGGGTCTACAAATGACAGACTTTGCAAGAAGTTTGCCAAACTAATGCAGTCAAAATATCAGATGAGTATGATGGGGGAACTTAGCTATTTTATGGGCCTTCAAGTCAAGCATAATGAAGAAGGCACTTTTATTTGTCAAACTAAGTACACCAGAAACTTGCTGAAGAAATTTGGAATGCAAGATTGTTCAAGTGCATCCACTCCCATGGCCACTGCAACAAAACTGGATAAGGATACTGGTAAATCAGTAGATATTGCTGATTACAGAGATATGATTGGCTCTCTACTCTATCTAACTGCTAGTAGACCTGATATCATGTATGATACCTGTCTTTGTGCAAGATTTCAAGCAGATCCAGGAGAACCTCACTTAACAGCTGTGAAAAGAATTTTTAAGTATCTTAAAGGAACAGCTGATCTGGGATTGTGGTATCCTAGAGAATCAGATTTTAAACTAATAGGTTACTCAGATGCAGATTTTGCAGGTTGCAAAATTGACAGGAAAAGCACAAGTGGAAGCTGCCAATGCCTTGGAGGCAGATTGGTTTCTTGGTTCAGCAAGAAATAAAAGTCAATTTCCACATCAACTGCAGAAGTAGAGTATATTGCTGCAGGAAGCTGTTGTGCACAGATTCTTTGGATGAAGAATCAGTTACTGGATTATGGGTTAACATATTTCAAAATCCCTATTTACTGTGATAATCAAAGTGCTATTGCTATGACAGGTAATCCAGTTCAACACTCTATGACAAAGCACATCAGCATCGGGTACCACTTTATAAGGGAACATGTGGATGAAGGTACAGTGGAATTGCACTTTGTTCCAACAGATCAACAACTAGCAGATATCTTCACAAAACCACTGTGTGAAGCCACTTTTACAAGATTGGTAAATGAACTTGGAATGATTTCAGGTTTTCTCTCTAAATCTGCTTAGTCTTGTTCTGTATTATCAGACTTTATGATCAGTATTTACAGAATTTAATCTCTTTGTGTATTCTGTGATTAATTGATAAATGTTTTTAAGTACTGACTGTTGTCTGATATATGTTTCTAAACTCTGATAAGTGATATGTCTGTCTAAGTAACCATTCAATCCTATGAGGATAATTGTGTTAGATACTGACCTAGTAGTCTTCAATAAACAAATGATCCCATGTAAGAAGTAATTATTTTTGTGGAAATTTTATGACACAAACAAATTCTGATAATTGAGCTTAGTTGAGTTTACTTTGTTTATCTTATTACTAAGTCACAAATTAGAATAATGCTACTCATCTGTTAAGTTCTGATACTAGTAAAACTGCTGAATGTACTAAGTGCTGATAAACCTCACTTATAAAAAGAAAAATCAAATGGATCAAAGAATAAAATCAGGTACTCCTTTGAGATCTAGAGTAAAAATGTGGAAGGGAAGACCCAAGTGCATTGCTGGTATTAAGTAAATATGCATTAGAAAAGCAAAATATTTTCTTGGTGACTTTTCACACTCTATGATTACTGGAGAAATACTCTGATAATAGCATAAATTCTGATAAGCAGTCGTGACTCACTTACACTGAGGAGCCACTGTAAAATAGAATTTAAAAAGATGCATAAAATTAGCATAAATCAGTTGAGGTGGACTCAAGCATGAACTCATTCATCAGTAGGTTTCAGGATAATGACAGCTCTTTAGCAAAATTTTAGTTATGCCTTATTTCTAAGATGTACTGAAGTGAATCAGAATTTACTCTTTGTCTGCTATTTAACTTGATGCACACACTAATCACTCCATCTGAATGATGAAAATTATTGTGGTGGTCTATGTTGTTTTAGATAAACAGTCATTGTGTCACCTTGCACTAATTCTGAGGACAAGTTCTGGTTGCATATTCTGAAGATTAAGTTCTGAAGAGTATAACTCAGAACTTGTATGAGGATTTACTCAGATAAGCATTTTTTTTTGAGTTAAGAAATTATGTTATGATGACTGTTAAGTTCTGAAATAAGTCTAAGTTCTGATATTACAGTCTAAATTCTTTACTTGACTTATCTGTGGATAAAATTTGATAACAGTCTCGGTTCAAACTAGAATATGTTGAAGTGGAAGATTAATAGTCACTATGGTTAGGGTTAATGGTATTCGTACTTGAATAGTCTACTTTTACTTGTTACTTGTGCGCACTAAACCATGTTTTCTCCTTCCAATGAATGTTATTCTTTTTCCAAGTCTGGGGAAACGAGGTAGAATTAATTCTACCTATCAGCATTAAATACTTTTACGTCTCCTGGCATTCTCTTGCCTATATAAGCAGCCACTTCACATCAGCCTTCCCATCAAACTCTTTCTCACAAACTTACCTTCATACTTTTTCTTTCAAAAACACAATGGTCAGATACAACATGTTTTTGAACTACAAAAACTTCAATATGGAGCTAAGCTGTGCCGACTGGCAACAGGAATGGCACGTCACGGCCATTCCTAAGGAGATATGGGACTCTGTCCCACAGGAGGTACTGACCCACCTCCTGTTCTTCTATATGGACTATCATCGCCATCCGGAGTGATTGGAGGAGGAAAGGCTGGAAGCTCTCCGCCAGCAAGAGCGAATCATCCGACTCGCCATTCTGTTTGTCGAGAGTTGGAAGAAGAAATGATTTAATCTCGTCTTCTTTCTATTTTTCTTCATCATCAGCTTTGTCAGGCTTCTTAGCTAGGACTAAGGCTGTTGATGTTAGGTTTCGTAGCTTAGGGAAATCTTGTATAAGTACTGATGTCATTTCAATTTCATGAATGTATTCGCTTGATATATTAATGAAATTTGTTTTTGCTTTAAGATTTTGTCTCTAAGTTATTTTGTAATGCATTGATAAATCCTGATAATTATTCATATTCTGATGACCATATAAATTCTGTTTTAATTTAAGTTCTGATTTTCCTTTATCAGTACTTACTCATATAATTTATCTTGGTCACTTTCACTTGATTTCTTTTCAGAATATTAATGTTGCAGTGAAAATTAATTACATCAGTGGGAACGGTTTCAATTTTGCACTAAAACTGTTTCACCTTGATTAATGGAATATCTGGGTAAGTGGAACGGTTTTTCCTTGAAAACAGGCAAGTGGGCAAGTAATGATTACTGTTTTCTCGCGCCCAGTAACTATCCGTTATTACTGCATGTCTGACAGGTGTCCAACGGTAACATTTTTTTTCAGAGTATAAGTACGACAGAGAAAGGATTTCTTTAATCTTTTATTTCCTTCATACTTTTTCTCTCTACTTGCTTTTACTTTCTCTTTCTCTCACATTGGTTTTTCATACAGACATTTTATCAAACACCTAACAGGCACTTTTAAATCTCAATTTTTCACATGGCACCTAAGGATTTAATCATTGATGGAGCTAAGTTTGTTCCAAACAACTATGCTGCAATTCTTGATCATGCTGAAGCTCCATTTGAATTGCATTTTGTGCAAGATCTTCTTGTACACAGTGAGATTGGGTATGCACTGACCCAGCCTTCAGTCTTTTCGAGCCAACAAGTTCTGACGTTTTGGCGGACTGGGCACTATAATGATGGTGGTAAACATGGCACTCCCAGTATTGTTTTCGAAGTGGGTGATTCTTCTTATGCAGTCACTCCTGGTATAATACGCAAAGCTCTACATCTCCCAGAAGATTGTACCTTTTCAATTCCAGAAGAATCAGCTCTTCAAGAGTTAATGGCAAATTTGGGGTATGAAAAGAGTTTGGCAAAACTTGGGCAGTTGAAACGGGCTCATATCAGAAGAGAATGGAGCTTCTTCTTCGACTACATTACCAAAGCTTTTGGGAACAAATGTTCGAATTTTGATGCTATCCCAATTCTGAGTCAGCATATCGGGTATGCTATTATCAATCAAACTCATTTTGATTTCACAACTGGTATAATTGGTTTTATTGGGGATAGGATGACAGATGATAGGAATGTTGTCTATTTTGCTAGATTCTGTCAACTTATTTATACTTTTTGTACTGATGAACCTCAATTAGTCAGTTCCTTAACCTTACCTTTTAAAGTTACAAAACGCTACTTTAATGACCTCGTAAATGCTGACACTAAAAAATCAGTGGTTAGACCATTACAGATTCCTCAGTCTGTAAAACAGATCCTAGTAAATGCTGATCCTGATACTTATAGATCTGTTTACTCTGATGTCCAACCAACAACAAACACCCAAAAACCATCATCCTCAGCACCTACCACTCATTCTACTCAACCTACCCTCATGACATATCTCAAATCCAATCTCTCCACTTCACAGACTGTTCAACCCTCATCCTCAGCACCTACTATGAAGCCTTCATCCTCCAAGCCAAAGAGGAGAAAGACTGTTCCTCACACACCTCAAAAGAGAAGGAGTATTGCCTTGAGAGATGAATCTGATACTGAGGAACAGGTTCCTTCTTCAGAACCTGTTGTAGGTGAAGCTGAGAAAGAGATTTCTCAGAAGGATTCTGGAATTGGGGGATCTAGGCTTCTCAAAAGGCTTAGAAGAATGACAGTTCCTGAAACTCCCAAGGAATCCAAATCAACAAAGAGATACAAGAAACAGAAGGCAAAAAGGCCAGTTTCAGATGATGAAGAGGAAGCAACTAAGGAAGGGGATCAGGAATCTCTGATCTCACAAGACAAGGAATTTGCTCCAGTCACTTCTTCTCCATCAACTCCATCTATGGAAACTGTTTCTGAAAAGGCTACCACACCATCTGTGTCTCCTGTTGATCCAGGCACAAGTGCTGATATTGATGTTCAAAACTTGGTTGTGCCTGAAGTAATTCTCTTAGAAGCTCCAACAGCAACTAATCCTTCTACAACACCTGTTACTGATGCTGTTCAAACTCCAGAGTTATCAACAACACCTTCTCTGCATCATGATGCTGATGATCAGACTTTAGGTGAGCATCAGGATTTGGCTGTTGATCAGAACTTAGAACCAGATCAGCAATTAGAGGATGCTGAAACCTCCATTGCTACTTACACTGTTGTCTTATCAGAAGATACTGATTCTTTAAGTTCTGATGCTGCAAATGCTGGAGATACTGGTGATGTTGCTCCAACTGCAGATGCTGATGCAACAGGTCCTTCAGGACATGCTCCTCAACAGACTATTCTAAACTCTAAACTGGTTAAGAAGTTTGTTACCAGAGAAGCACCAGTACCTTGGAGTGAAACTCCTGCAGGACAGGAGTGGACTAAGGAATGGAACTCAGTTTCATGTGTTCCAACTGAAAAGCATCTTGCTGAGCACTTGACTAAAGCTGATGAAATGTTAAATTCTGATGATTTCAAAACCCAGATTAGAGTCACTGCATTGAGTACTAAACATCTACAAGGTCTTCACTCAACTACTCATGCAGAGCTACACAAGATTCAGGAAGAATTTATCAAACAGGAACAAGTTTGGAAAATTGATAAGAAAAAGTTCTTCCAACCTACCATTGACAGGATTGCTTATATTGAGAAGACTCAAGATCATCAACAAGCTCAGATTGATGATATTCCGAAAAATCAAGCTTCTCAGCAATCACAACTGACTGAAATCCAATCCTCAGTGGAATTGCTTATCTCTCTTCTACTACCTGCTGATGCCAAAAAGGGGGAGAAAGTAATTAAGTCCAAATGCAAGACTGACAAGACACTGACAGGAAAGGATGATGAAAAAGATGATCAAGGAAACCCTGGAATGGGTAGAGGTCATAGTCAAGGTAGAGGATTCACATCAAGACAAGCTAGTCACAGGACAAGTTCTGATACTGGGAAAAGAATAAGTTCTGCTACTGGTAAAAGGATAAGTTCTGATGAACTTTTAGATCTTGATGAGGAAATGTCAAGACAGTTATTTCTTCAGGAAAATCCAGGAATGGACTTGGAGAGTTTAATGAAAGAAGAAGCCAGGCTTAAATCAGAGAAAGTCACATCTAAATCTGAAGCTTCTGGTAAAAAGTCACTTCCAAAATTCAAAGGCATTGTGATCAAAGAAAGGACACATACTGAAGCAACATTGGCTAGATCACAACCACAGATAGATCCAAGATCCAAGGGTAAAGAAAAAGTTGGTGAACCTATCAAGGTTTATGTGCCTCCTGAGGATGAAGAAATTACTGATGAAAAGGAGAATCTTGCTCTGACTTCAAGAAAAGTTCTTAAAACAATCTCTGACATGGCTCAAGTTATTCAGAGTCAAGAAATTGTAAGTTCTGATATTCAGAAGAAGCAAGTAACCTCTGACATAGCTCAAGTTAACTTGATATCAGAAGATAGACCAAAGACACTCCTACCAGGATTCACTAAAGCAAAACAGACTCAACCTTTGAAGACTACTGCAAGTGGTTTTGAAGCAAGAGTAGTTACTGGAAAGGAAGCAAGAGATAAAACTGGATTGGGAAGTGCTGATGAAAGAAGAATACATAACACTACCAATGATCCAACTTCCTTGAGTGAACTAGGTATTGGAGCAACTCCTGAGAGATTGAATCAACTGGAATCTGTACAGATGGTTTACCATACCTACTTGAAAGAATACATCATGTTGTATTTCATGACAGATGGTAGGGTTTATCATATTAGACAAAATGCCATTCCATTGAAGTATTTTGAAGAATTGGAGCATGTACTTTTCTTACTTCAAGTGGATGACAGAATAACAGGAACTGCTGCAAACTATTTAAAAGAACAGATTCAGAGACAGAAAAGGCTTTATTCTGTTAAGTCTAACAGTACATACGTTCCAAAGTACAGAGATCACAATGGTGATATAGTTGAAATGAAGCCCAACACTGCTAAGATTATAACTACCTTTCTGGGGTACAGGGCTGTTGAATTCAATCTTGAGTCTGATAAAGCTTATTTGATCAGACTGGATCAGGATATAAGAAAAGCAAAGATCAATGATCTCAGAGCTGCAATCTTTCAAATTGGTGAAGATACTGCGGAGCTTAAAGATGCCAAAAGGAGAATGATTGATGAACTCGGATATGCTGAGAAATGTTTGTTGAAGAACTATCTCAGAACAAATCCTGACATCAGAGAGATCAGATGATGAAGCCAAGTCGAAGATCTACAACTGCTTAAATTCTGATATTTGTACAGACTGAAGTTGTTATCAGAAGTTGAATATTGGTAAAGCTTTAAGGACTGTAAGTTGTAGTTATCTAGTCTAATTCTCATGCATTTGTACTTAATGATTTTGACATCATCAAATATCTGCTAAACTTGTATATTATGCTAATTTACAAGTTGGGGGAGATTGTTAGATATATTTGATAATGTCATGGCTAATATAATTTATGTTTAGATTTCAGATCTTACTTAACAGGACAAATCAATACATAACTGTTGATCAGTACTTATACTGGAAGTCAGGACTTAAGGATATCAGTACTTATATTATCGGGAGATAATCATCAGAAGTTAGATATCAGAACTTAAGTGCTGAAGGACGATCAGATAAGGACAGTAGCTGATTAAAGGAAAGAAGATCAAGATAAACATAAGAAGAGATATGCATGAAGAAGGAGTTCCGTGAAGAATGGAATAATTGGAAGAAAAGATATCTGATTGATATGTTTTAGGAAGCAGAATTATATTCCATATCAATTAGCGATTATCTTGTAACTGTATAGTATATAAACACAGATATAGGGTTTACACTATAAGTGTTATCATATTCGAGAAGATTATTCATTGTAACCCTAGCAGCTCTCGTGATATTTGTTCATCACTGAGAGGTAACAGTTCCATACTGTAACAGAGTTTATTGTTTTAATAAAGTTTGTTTTCTGTTACTTAATATATTAAAGTTCGATTTGATTGTATTATACACTGTATTCACCCCCCCTCCACAGTGTGTGTGACCTAACATAACTATTTTTACAAAAATAAATTTAGGGTTGAGATCCTAACCCTAAAATGTTTCTGCCATTTAGAATAAATATTGAATGGTCGAACCGTATAGATGTTAAAATGGCTAAGAAAAACTATTATATGCAAAATTTAAAAAACATTTAAACATTTGAGCGTACCAATTTTATCAAATAAAGTATAATTAGAATAGTGAGCTATCAAAACTAAATTTTTAAATTTAAAATATTAATTAATTATACAATAATAATAGTATTATTTTAATATTTATGATTAATGGACACTCCTATAAAATGTAAAAAAATGTATAATAATAATAACAATAATATTTTACTGGACAGTCCTAAATTCGACCAATTACAGTTGTATTTAGAGCCACGTCAGCGATCCCAGTAAAACATATCTAACGAACAAAATTTAACCAACTTATAACTACAATCCAATGGTCCACGTGAGCCACCTCTGGTTCTAGAACAGGTACAAATAGTTGTACTACTTTTCAACTAGCCCTCATAAATCCTAGACTAACAGTATTAGTATATCACTAACACTAAACATTAGTACCAGTAGTTTTCTTCTCCGAATCTTGTGTTACACTCAGTCCTAAGTCCACATACAACATGAATATTGATTCTCTTTAAATCAACAATGTCGCTGCTTTCATCTTCTTCTTTTGATGATCCTATCGCCGCCGACGCACAAGATCCCACCCCTCCCCCCCCCTCTCTCTCCCTCTTTCTCTTTCTCTCTCTCGCTCGCTCGCTCCCTCCCTCCCTCCCCATCGCCACCGTCGCCGGACATATTCCCTCTCTGCTGCATAAGATCCCACCTTCCCCCTCCTCTCTCTTTTTCCGGCCCCTCTCTCTCACTGACCCCCTCCCCCCGAGGTAACGATTTGTTACCAAAAATTTCTATATTTTAAGTTTAATTCGAATTTGGATTTTTACTTTAGGTTGTTTGTTCATGTATTTTGAAGTGATGAATCATTAGATCTTTGAACAAGGAGTGCGTACAAAAGTATTTCGTGATTTATGGTTAGTTTTTTGAGATCGCCGGAAAAGTTCCTGGCCGGAATCGTTTAATTTTGTAAAAACATGAGATTTCTTGGTCAGTTTTGAGTGTGTTAATCTGAAAATTGGACTGAAAATTGTGTTTTTAAAAATCCCATTTTCAATCATTTTCGGTCGAATTTAATTTTTTGGGCGGCTATTTAAAATTTTTCGAAATATTTAATTATTTGGGCGGGTGATTCGAATTTTATCTAAAAATTTAAATTTGATCGGAAGCGGTTGTATTTAGCCGGTTGTATTTAGTCGGTTGTATTTAGTACTAAATACAACCAGTTTACTAAATATGACTCGAGCGAATATAACCGGTCCAAAAACCGGTCGTATTTAGCTAAATACAACCGAAAACGGTCGAATTTAGCAAAATACAACCGATTTTAAACCGGTTGTATTTAGCCTTTTTTTGTTGTGAATTACATATGTGAGCTGACTTCCGTTCAGCAAAGTATGATCATGATTACTCGTGGACAAAAAGTTTTTCCGCATAAACTAATGAGTAAGTACTTGATCACTCGTACGTAATTTAACTTAACTGCATCAACTAATCAGTTAAGTACTTGTTCAATCGTTCTTTTGTGTTAAATCAATATTTTTTTCAAATTTCAAAGCTTAGTCGTTTAAACTTAGGTTAAATTAAAAGTAAAATTAGACATAAATATATTCAAAATATAGTTGCCCGATCTTTAGAGATATGAAACTGAAATATGGCTCTCGTATTTCTAGCATTGTATTAAGATATTTTTTTCCTAATTCAATTCAGACTTCTTGTAAAAAGAAAATGCATTATATTGTGCAAATTTATTTAGCCATTCAAGTTTAGGATATATGGGAAATCACAGTTCAGATTAAGAATAAGAAAAATGCTAAGAAAGCAAAAAATTATTTCGAAATGTCACTTGTTTGGGCTTAAACCCCTCTATCACATTGGGCATGGTTTGCAACTACATATTATCGGCAGATGAGATTCAGAGTTTAACGAACCGAGCCACTCCTTAGTAACAACCAGGGTTGTAAAGTATATTTAACATATTATTTAACTAGAAAATATTACTCAACATGAAACAAAAATAGATAAATAATATTAATATTAACTATGAAGCACAGGAACTCAGAAGATGAAGACTGTATAAATACAAAAAATCAATATATGGAATTAATGCACCAAGTTTGTAATAAGGTCATGAAAAGAAGTTCATTAATATGTTCAAGTCTCCGTGAAGAATAATATGTCAAAGGAGTTTAAATGGTAAGAGAATGTATTTTAGTAAATGAAGCAATAAATGACCAATAGACATTATCAGCTCAGAATTGTAAAGAGGTTGAGTGAATACCAGCGAGTGCTAGTCATTTGTGAATCAGAATAGTGCACTAAGAGTCAGCACATCATAAAAGGTAACTTAATCATTCATAAGAAATAAGAAATTAAGCTGATACAGAGTGAATCAAGACTTGAAATGATTTTAACCTTATTTGTAGAACCTAGAAAAAGTTCTAAGTTTGAATTTCTTCAAATCTTGGCGCAAGTGGAATTATTTATACCAAGGAAAGACACTATTTTCCTTATTGAGAATTGGCTAAGTCAAAAATGTAACATCCCCAAATCCGGTGTCAGGATTGGGTGTCACTATACAATCTTTACATAATATAAACTTGTATATTAAAATAATATACAGATGACCCCTCAATTCCGGATTCATTTATAGGTTATGGTTTGAAACAAGAATCTAACCTTCTAAACATTATATCAACTAATTACAATTTCATTACCTCTTTACTAATTTCCTTGTCCTATTCACTCTGACATCTCCAACTTCTCGCAACTGGGATTTCTCCAATTTCGCTGTCTACTAAGCACTATTCACTTTAATCCTCATTTGAAACTGAAAAAAAATAAGAATTCACAAAACAAGACTGAGCCAAAAATGCCCGGCAAGTATCATAAATGATTTCCAAGTCTTAATATCTAAAGAAATTCCGGACACAATTTTTAAATAGTTTATAAATATTTCTATTTATTTGAAGTAGTTGAGCGAATAAAACATTGTCCCTCAATAGTAAGTCAAAGCAACAAGTAATTTACTGATTCATCTTTTAGATCAGGTCTTTGTCCGGTTGTTATGAGTCCGCGAGTAGGATCTCGTCACAGGTCTGTGAGTAGGAAAACCCTCCCGATTTCCCTTGTCTTTCCTGTTCTTCGACGAACCTATTCTTGAACTTGTGATGGTGATTTATTAAGAGATCACCAACTCTCCTTTGACAATATTTTATTGAATTCTGAATGAATTTTTATTCCATATGTTCCTTCCTTTAAATAGGATTACAAAGGATTATAATTAACTTACTCCCCAAGAAATAAAGATACTATCAAATAAATAAATATACTAATTCTTAAACAATAGGAATTTAAAGATACTGCTTCTTAAAGTTTAGCTAAGTGATCTGGTGTTATTTTCTTTTATACGTCTTTCGAATAAAAGCATCCATAACATTACTCCCCTCCTGGACTAAGAGCTTGTCCCCAAGCTCGAATTCTGGATAAGACTCCTAAAACTCAAGCAAAGGAACCCAGGTACTTTCAGCCAATGGCAAGCCTGCCCAAGCAACTAGGAGTTCAACAACACCTCGGTTTAGGCGGGAACGGATAACAGATTCAGGTTGAGGAGTAATTTTCCCATCTTTCAGCAGTGGCAAGGTTGGGACACTAGCTGGAGGAACACCTTTAAATTCCTTAAGCAATGAAATGTGAAAAACATCATGAATTTTGTTGTGCTCTGGAAGTTCTAACTTATAAGCTACCTCACCAATGCGTTGTAAGATCTTGAATGGTCCAAAAAACTTAGGAGCTAGCTTATGATTCGACCTTTTACCCAAAGAACGTTGACGATAAGGTTGCAGTTTCAACCAAATAAACTGTCCAGGCTCAAATGATAACTCTCGATGATGTTGGTCATACACTTGTTTCATGCGAAGTTGTGCTTGTTGAAGACGAAGGTGTACATCAGCTAGTAAGGCATCTATGTCTTGTAAAGAACGATCAACCTCTTCCAAACGGGTAGAACCAGGTTCATAAGACAACAAACAAGGAGGATCACGACCATAAATAAGTCAAAAAGGTGTCATGCCTAAAGAAGAATGGAATGCAGTGTTATAACCATACTCAGCAAATGGAAGATAATCAACCCATTTTCACGGTTGATCCCCAACAAAGCAATGAAGATACATCTCAATCGTTCGATTCACAACTTCAGTTTGGCTTTCAGATTGAGGATGGTAAGCAGAGGAAAAAGCCAAGGTAGTACCACTTAATCAAAACAATTCCCGCCAAAAGTTACTTGTAAAAACAGGATCTCTGTCACTAACAATAGATTCTGGCAGCCCATGTAAACGAAATATTTGAGTGAAGAAAACATGAGTAACTGAAGTTGCACTATACGGATGTGAAAGAGGGATAAAATGTGCATACTTAGAGAAACGATCCACTACAACGTAAAGAACATATTTTCCCCTTACTTTCGGTAGTCCATCAATAAAATCCATGGAAATTGCGGCCCAGATCTGCATAGGAATGGGAAGAGGCTATAGAAGACCAGCTGGATGCAAATTTTCCCATTTGTGTTGTTGACAAATAGAACAATTTTGGATGAATTCTCTAATAGAGGCCTTTTGTCCTTGCCAATAAAAATCGGCTTGAACCCGATATAATGTTTTCTGAATACCTTCATGTGTGGCGTTATGAATACTAGAAATGATGTTTGGGATCAAAGGTGAATTAGGCGGAAGGTAAACACGACCTTTGTAGGTCACCAAACCATTTGAAAAAGCCCAATTAGAACCTGTTGTTCCTGAATGAATTTGTTGAACAAGTTTTGTCAACTACGTTGATTCTACCACCTCTTGACGAACATTATCTAATAAGCTGACGCGCGGGACCGAAATACCACACACAAACATAGTTTCTTCATCGCGTCTTGACAAAGCATTTGCTGCCCGGTTTAATGATCCTGCCTTATAATCTACTCAAAAATCAAATCCAAGTAGTTTACTAACCCAGTGCTGTTGGGGAGGAGTGACAAGTCGTTGCTCGAGGAGATACTTAAGGCTATAATGATCAGTTTTTATAACAAATGATCGTCCCCACAAGTAAGGTCTCCAATGCTGAACTGCTCTAGCTAATCCAATTAATTCACGTTCATAGGCTGGTAACTTTAGATGCCGATCAACTAGTTTCCGACTAAAGAAAGCAATTGGATGTCCTTGTTGTTGTAGGACAGCACCAATCCCCATGCCAAATGCATCACATTCAACAACGAACTCAATATCAAAGTTTGGTAATTGCAAGACTGGAGTAATAGACAAGGCATTTTGTAACTGGGCAAAAGCCGTTTCAGCAACTGATAAGTGGCATTTTATACCACTTAGAACATCTTAAAATGGCTTAAATTGGTGCCTTGAAATCAAGTATTTTGTGTATTTGATGCGTTTTTCTAGTGTTTATGCATTTCAGGGTATTAGTTGCATTTCGGAAGAGTAATCATCAAGAATAAGCCTTGGCATGTGTTCACCATTGCGAGAGGAAAGAAAGGGGCAGATTACGGCGAAGAAACGGAGCAAACTCAGGAAAAATCCAGTAGGGTCCTGAGCGCCCGCTCAGCTATGCTGAGCGGCCGTGCAGAAAGCTGAGCGCCCGCTCAGCTATGCTGAGCGGCCGTGCAGGGTCGGGAAATTACATAATTATTTTTAGACTTCTACTTCTGTTTGGCTTCCAACTTCTATGTAATCTGAGTTTTATGGGACTATTATATAAGTAGATTTGGAGACATTTTCACGAGGTTGGATCGTGGTATTAAGCAAGGAGCAAAGGAGATAAGAAAGAAGACCGTTTTAGCACACAGCAACGAAGAGGAAGCATACTTTCTTGTGATTCTTATTTCGTTGTAACGTTGGATGCTAGTTTTCTTACTTTGAACTTAATTACTCTTGTGACGTACTCTGATTTAATATAATTAGTTTAGTTATTATTTTCTTGTGTTTGTTTATCATGATTTCATATGAACCCATGATGACGATAAGTGCTATTATGGGCTAATCGTGATCATGGGGTCACAACGGATTTACTATAGAATTCTTTAGTTAATTGTTTAATACTTTAGTGTGTGATGATTGTATGATATCTAGTATTGGTTGTGCATATTCTTCTTATGTGCGTCGCGAACATATAAGATAGGGTGTTAATCTCTTGTGAAGCGACGGTGGATCTTGAGATTTAGAACTTGCCATGCTAGCATAGGTTCATGTATGATGTGCATGATTAGTGGGTAACTCTAACAGTTTTATTTGCCCTGTGTAATCAAAAGGAATAACTTGTGCTTAAATCGTTGTGTTGTCAATTTTTGTAGACATATAGGAACTCAACATAATTGATGCCTATTCAACTTCTATCTTGATTGTGCATGCTTGGTACAATGGTATGGGTACAATGAAAGTTGGCTTTTATCAGTTTCGTGTTATTCGATTAATATCATCACTGTCACATGCTAAAGGTAATAACAATAACTATTGAAGGAAGTAGTAATGAAGTTGTGATCTAATGAGTGTTTTAATATTGTTAATTGAAGTGTTATTTAAGTGATAAACTAAGTAATTAATTGTAGTTAATATTTAGTCAACAATTCTAAGTGTTAGTGTCTTAACATTGAGAAGTAATCATACGTTGGTGTGTGAGTTTAATTAAAAAATAATTAGTCTGAGTCTCTGTGGGAACGAACTAGAAAGTATTCTATATTACTTGCGAACGCGTATACTTGCGTGAATATTAGCGCTTGTTTTCACCCTAACAGCAACACTGTCCCACTTAAAGGCATTCTTCCGTAATAAATTTGTTAGAGGAGCAGCTAGCATACCATAATTTTGCACAAATTTACGGTAATACCCATTCAAACCGAGGAAGCTACGTAGAGCCTTCGCTGAATGAGGTTGGGGCCATTCCTTTATTGCTTGTATTTTATAACTATCCACTGAAACACCATTGCCATTAATAATATGGCCCAAGTATGTGACCTGATTCTCCCCGAAATAGCACTTGGATCGCTTGAGTAACAATGTATATTATCTTAGGAGCCCAAAAACAATTCGTAAATGATGCATGTGTTCGACCCAAGTTTTACTATACACCAATATAAAATCAAAGAATACTAAAACAAATTTACGAAGGTGAAGCTGAAATACCTCGTTCATCAAAGACTGAAATGTGGATGGTGCATTTGTGAGACCAAACGACATGACTAAAAATTCAAAGTGGCCATGATGAGTGCGGAAAGCAGTCTTTTCAATATCCGCTGGATCCATTCTGACTTGAAAGTATTCTGATCTGAGATCTAGTTTTGTGAAATACCGAGCACCATGAAGTTCATCCAATAACTCATCCACCACTGGAATAGGAAATTTATCCTTAATAATTTTATTATTCAGCTCTCTGTAGTAGACACAAAATCTCCACGTACCAACATGTTTTGCTACTAACAAAATGGGAGAAGAAAACGGGGAACGACTAGGCCGAATAATCCCTTGTTTTAACATTTCAGCACATTTCCTTTTGATCTCATCTTTTTGTAGGTGTGGATATCGATAAGGTCGAACTACAACTGGTTCGGAACCGTTCAGCAAGGTGAGCTTATGATCACAAGATCGAGGTGGGGGAATTCCTTTGGGTTCTTGAAATATATTAGAAAAATCTGCTAATAATCTTCCCATCTCCAGGGCATGTTTTGTTTCCTCCTTTAACATATGAACCTGTAGGTGATTTGCTTCCACTAATTTCCCCTGCCAAGTGACTCTCTTGTCATTCAAACAAAATGTCATATTTAGAGAGTTAAAATCCAATAATATCGGGCCTAAAGTGCTAAGCCATTTTACACCAAGAACGACATCAAACCCGTCCAAATTCAAAACAAATAAATCAGCAGTAAATGATTCAGAATCAACCTGTATTTGAACTTCCTTACATATCCCTGGAAAATGTACCTTTTCACCATTTGCAACAGCTACTTGTAACCTCGGTTTAATTTCCATTTGTAAATTCAGTTGGAGGGCAGCCTTTTCATTTATAAAATTATGCATACTTCCCGAATTAACAAGGATCAATATCGGTTTACCATCTATCCTCGCTTGCAATTGAATAGTCTGGAAATTCTTTATACCAGTGATTGCATTAAGTGAAATCTCTGGTTCGAGCAAATGAGATTCTTCTTCGTAATCCTCGTTTTCATCCACCACCAGAAGGCAAAAAAGTCTCTTACATTTATGCCCTGCTGAATAGAGTTCATCACAGTTAAAACATTGCCCTTTTGCCCTTCGTTCAAACATCCCAGCCTTGGACAAGTGCCGAATAGGGGGTGCAATAACACTGCTGCCCGTACTAGATACTGATTTTGAATTGTTGCTCGTTTGTAGTTTCAAGTTAATACTTGTTGATGATCTGTGCTCACGACTGGTTGCAGATGGTAAAGATGTTTCAAATGCCCTAGGGGCTGCCCATGTAGTTTGGGGTCTCCAGGTATTGGTACTTGCACGATTAAGTTGCATTTTTCTTTCAAATGCTCGAGCCAGATTCATGGGTGTTACCAGATTGGGAGGATTCTGCATCTCTACATCCATTCTGAGACTTTCCACTAATCCTGCAGTGAACATGTCAACTGCTGGTCTGATCGTACAGTAGTTGCTCTGGAAAGAAGGGTTTGAAATTGGCGTTGATACTCTTCTATAGTGCCGGTCTGTTTCAGGTTGATTAATTCACCTAATGGGTTGTTTGTTAATGGAGGACAAAACCTGAGAAGGCAATACGATTTAAATTGCATCCAATTGATCCCTGGTTCTTCCTGTTCCCGCCTATAATATCATAGTTGTGCCTCTTCGGTCATGTGAAATGTGGCTAATCCCACCTTGTCACGTTCTTCGGTTCGTTGGTTGGAGAAAAATTGCTCACATTTGTATAACCATCCCAAGGGATCTCCACTTCCATTATAAGATGGGAATTCCAACCTACTATATTTGGGTACGAAAGCAACTCCTTCTGCAGTTTTTAGATTATATGATGTTTCTAGACCCGATTGGCCTCCTGTGCAGGTTGAAGACTTGTCTGACCCCTTTTCCTTGTTAGCATATTGTAACTCCATTAAACGTCTCAATTCCTGCACACCGTCTTTGATTTCCCACATCTCCTTGTTATTTTCTGTGAGTTTACGCTCCAAGTCATTAACCCTAGTCGTCAATTGCTCAAAGTCACCCATGACGATAGGCTCCGATACCAAGTTGTTATGAGTCCGCAAGTAGGATCTCGTCACAGGTCTGTGAGCAGGAAAACCCTCCTGATTTCCCTAGTCTCTCCTGTTCTTCGATGAACCTAATCTTAAACTTGTGATGGCGATTTATTAAGAGATCACCAACTCTCCTCCGAAAATATTTTATTGAATTCTGAACGAATTTTTATTCCATCTGTTCCTTCCTTTAAATAGGATTACAAAGGATTATAACTAACTTACTCCCCAAGAAATAAAGATACTATCAAATAAATAAATATACTAATTCCTAAACAATAGGAATTTAAAAATACTGCTTCCTAAAGTTTAGCTAAGAGATCTGGTGTTATTTTCTTTTATACGTCTTTCCAATAAAAGCATCCATAACACCGGTTTTGTAATCACAAAACTTTTCAAGAAGGAATGCCGTTAGCGGCGATCAACAACAAATTAGACTAGACACTAGATCAAGGTTCATACCCATACCTGCTGAAAATGTATTAAAAAATTTGATGTCATTGCACATGGTACAAACAATCACTGTTTTCAAGAATCTTAGTGTTGTGTACGTAAGTTGGTCCTTGTATTTCAGGGAGCCTCTTTTCTTCACCATTTAAGTATACCAATTAAGGGTCTATTTCAGTCTGTTATCACCAAAGTACATAAAAAGATTGTTTACTTTCTTATATTTCAGGTGCTAAGAATCGATGAACATGAACGATAGGATTTTGGAATTCAGAGCCCTCATAGGCTGCATGAGAAACGGCTATCGAAGATTATTTCCCTGGACTCGTGCTGTCTGCGGGTCTAAGGATGTTTCATTACTTTACCAGTTAAAATAGATCTCTAGTTATTCCGTTTCTCAAGTTTTCTCACAGGTTGAGGAAATCTGTATGTGCTGGTAGCAAAAAGGACAATTTTCTTATGTTGCAACATTGTGTAATTTTTACTGTTCCCAATTATGTGGATAAGGAATTGATACATATATTGATTGATGAATGATTTATTAACAAGTTAAAATGTTGCAACTTTCATCTGACTGGTTGGTTGAAGTTAAAGTCGTATTTTTCAAAATAGATTGCCGACTCAATTGGAGAAATAACTTGTTATAAATAAGAACAATGGTGATTTGATTCTGACCCAGGGCACTATTTTTAAAATGTCTTGGCTAAAAGCATCAACACTATAGCTATTGGCTTTCATACTTGAGATAATAGTAGGACTCAACTGCTGCGGACATGGCCAGACTCAACTGCTGCAGAAGTCTCTACCTTCTTTTCATAATTAATACACCTTCAGAAACTGTTACTAAGTTGGTCTCCTGTGTTCCAAAGAGCAATGTAAATCCAGCGCAATGGTAAGACATGTATACTGACCATAATCGATGCCCAACTAAAAGTGAGAGGTAGACCACGTATAGTGACCAGAGTCGATGCCCGACTAGTGATAAGTGGCATTTTATACCACTTAGAACATCTTAAAATGGCTTAAATTGGTGCCTTGAAATCAAGTATTTTGTGTATTTGATGCGTTTTTCTAGTGTTTATGCATTTCAGGGTATTAGTTGTATTTCGGAGGAGTAATCATCAAGAATAAGCCTTGGCATGTGTTCACCATTGCGAGAGGAAAGAAAGGGGCAGATTACGGCGAAGAAACGGAGCAAACTCAGGAAAAATCCAGTAGGGTCCTGAGCGCCCGCTCAGCAATGCTGAGCGGCCGCGCAGAAAGCTGAGCGGCCGCGCAGGGTCGGGAAATTAAATAATTATTTTTAGACTTCTACTTCTGTTTGGCTTCCAACTTCTATGTAATCTGAGTTTTATGGGACTATTATATAAGTAGATTTGGAGACGTTTTCACGAGGTTGGATCGTGGTATTAAGCAAGGAGCAAAGGAGATAAGGAAGAAGACCGTTTTAGCACACAGCAACGAAGAGGAAGCATACTTTCTTGTGATTCTTATTTCGTTGTAACGTTGGATGCTAGTTTTCTTACTTTGAACTTAATTACTCTTGTGACGTACTCTGATTTAATATAATTAGTTTAGTTATTATTTTCTTGTGTTTGTTTATCATGATTTCATATGAACCCATGATGATGATAAGTGCTATTATGGGCTAATCGTGATCATGGGGTCGCAACGGATTTACTATGGAATTTTTTAGTTAATTGTTTAATACTTTAGTGTGTGATGATTGTATGATATCTAGTATTGGTTGTGCGTATTCGTCTTATGTGCGTCGCGAACATAGAAGATAGGGTGTTAATCTCTTGTGAAACGACGGTGGATCTTGAGATTTAGAACTTGCCATGCTAGCATAGGTTCATGTATGATGTGCATGATTAGTGGGTAACTCTAACAGTTTTATTTGCCATGTGTAATCAAAAGGAATAACTTGTGCTTAAATCGTTGTGTTGTCAATTTCTGTAGACATATAGGAACTCAACATAATTGATGCCTATTCAACTTCTATCTTAATTGTGGATGCTTGGTAGAATGGTATGAGTACAATGAAAGTTGGCTTTTATCAATTTCGTGTTATTCGATTAATATCATCACTGTCACATGCTAAAGGTAATAACAATAACTATTGAAGGAAGTAGTAATGAAGTTGTGATCTCATGAGTGTTTTAATATTGTTAATTGAAGTGTTATTTAAGTGATAAACTAAGTAATTAATTGTAGTTAATATTTAGTCAACAATTCTAAGTGTTAGTGTCTTAACATTGAGAAGTAATCATACGTTGGTGCGTGAGTTTAATTAAACAATAATTAGTCTGAGTCTCTGTGGGAACGAACTAGAAAGTATTCTATATTACTTGCGAACGCGTATACTTGCGTGAATATTAGCGCGTGTTTTCGCCCTAACAAGTTTTTGGCGCCGCTGCCGGGGACTCGGCGTATTTGTTTAGTTTATGTACTTACCATCATTGGTCATTAGGACTCAGTGATTATGACGTAGTTGTTACTTATTATTTCTGGTTGTGTTTCAGGTACTTAAGCGAGCGTTTATGCAAATTCGTTCTCGTACTCGCAAGAGGACTTTAGATACAGCTGAGGAGACAGACGAAGTTCTTGATATTCCGGAGAAGATAGATTTTGAAGATTCGGATTCAGGAACTGAGCAGAAAGAACCAGTAATCATAGGTGATCGTATTGTTCAGGCTGATCCAGCTCTTATGGACTTTTCTCTGCCTAAAATTGATGACATTCAGTCAAGCATTCTTCATCCAGCTATTCACGCTAACACCTTTGAAATCAAGTCGGGCACTATTCAGATGGTGCAGAATTCTGTTTCTTTTGGAGGAGCTGCAACTGAAGACCCCAACATGCACATAAGGAATTTTGTCGAGATCTGCAGCACTTTTAAGTATAATGGCGTGACTGATGAGGCTATCAAGCTGAGGCTTTTCCCATTCTCACTAAGGGACAAAGCTAAGGACTGGTTACATTCTGAACCAGCTGGGTCCATCACTACTTGGCAAGATCTTGCGCAAAAGTTTCTGGTGAAGTTTTATCCGATGGCAAAGACTATTGCTATGAGGAGTGCTCTTACTCAGTTTGCGCAGCAACCTACAGAATCTATGTACGAAGCTTGGGAACGCTACAAGGAAATGTTGAGGAAGTGTCCACATCATGGAATGCCCGATTGGATGGTGATCACTGGTTTCTATAATGGTTTGGGGGCCCAATCTCGGCCCATGCTCGATACAGCAGCTGGAGGCGCCTTATGGGCTAAAAGCTATACTGAGGCTTATAATCTTATCGAGACTATGGCTGCAAATGAGCATCAAAACCCAACTCAGAGGATGATGCCTGGGAAGGTAGCAGGTATTCTGGAAGTCGATGCAGCCACCGCTATTGTAGCGCAGCTCCAGGCGCTGGCGATGAAGGTTGATTCTCTAGCTACATATGGAGTTAATCAAATAGCTATGGTTTGTGAGCTTTATGCAGGTTCTCATGCTACGGATCAGTGTTCTCTTGTCAACAAATCTGTTTAGTATGTGAATAATTATCAGCGACAACAGCAGCCTATGCCAGCTACTTATCATCCTAACAACAGAAATCATCCAAATTTCAGCTGGGGTTATAATCAGAAAGCTATTCAGCCACCATATCAGCAAGGTGTGAGTAAACAGTTTAATCCACCTGGATTCCAGCAACCACAGTAGTATGCTCAAAGGCAATCATACCCTCAACAGGGAAGTGCAGCTGCTCCTACTAGTGCTGATTTGGAGGAACTTAAGCTGTTATGCAAGAGTCAGGCGGTTTCTATCAAGACCTTGGAAAATCAAATCGGTCAAATAGCCAATGCAGTGCTCAATCGTCAACCTGGAACACTCCCTAGTGACACAGAAGTACCAGGCAGGAAGGAAGCTAAAGAGCAAGTCAAGGCTATTACCTTAAGGTCTGGGAAAGTTGCTGATGCTGAAAAGCCAAAAGAAGGAGAAGCTGAAATTAGAGATGAAGAAGCTAAGCAAAAGGAGAAAGCGGCGGAACCAAGGAAGACTACTGTTGAACACACTCTGCCTGAGGGTAATACAGGGGAGAAACAGCTTTATCCTCCACCACCTTTTCCTAAGAGATTGCAGCAACAAAAGCTGGATAGACAGTTCGGTAAGTTTCTGGAGGTGTTCAAGAAACTTCACATCAATATACCTTTCGCTGAGGCTCTGGAGCAAATGCCTAGTTATGCGAAGTTTATGAAGAGTATTCTTTCAAGGAAGGTGAAACTGGATGACCTTGAGACCGTTGCTCTCACGGAAGAATGCAGCGCTGTTCTGCAGCAAAAGTTACCTCCAAAGCTTAAAGATCCAGGTAGTTTCACCATTCCTTGCACCATTGGCAAGTTGACTTTTGACAAGTGCCTTTGTGATTTGGGAGCAAGCATCAATCTGATGCCGTTGTCGATCTTTAAAAAGTTGGATTTGCCTGATCCAAAACCCACATACATGTCTCTACAATTGGCTGATCGTTCTATTACTTACCCAAGGGGCATAGTGGATGATGTGCTAGTCAAGGTGGATAAGCTCTTCTTTCCTGCAGATTTTGTTATTCTGGATTTTGAGGAAGATAAGAAGATTCCCATAATCTTGGGAAGACCTTTCTTGGCTACTGGCCGTACCTTGATAGATGTGCAGAAAGGTGAACTTACTATGTGGGTACAAGATCAGGATGTGATCTTCAACGTGTTCAAGGCAATGAAATTTCCTATAGAAGATGAGGAATGCTTAAATGTGGATGTGATTGATTCTGCGGTTACTTCAGAACTCGATCGCATGCTAATGTCTGATGTTTTGGAAAAGGCCTTAGTGGGGGATTTTAACAGTGATGATGAAGATGGCAATGAGCAATTACAATATCTGAATGCTTCTCCCTGGAAGCAAAAGCTGGACATGCCGTTTGAATCTCTTGGTACTTCTGACCTCAAGAATGCTGAAGGAAAGCTCAAACCATCAATAGAGGAAGCACCTACCTTGGAGCTCAAGCCACTACCTGAACACTTGAGGTATGCTTTTTTAGGTGATGCATCTACTTTACCTGTTATTATTGCATCTGACCTTTCAGGTAGTGAGGAAGACAAGCTCTTAAGGATTTTAAGAGAATTCAAATCAGCTATTGGATGGACCATAGCAGACATCAAGGGGATCAGCCCTTCATATTGTATGCATAAAATTCTGCTAGAGGAAGGTAGTAAGCCGACTGTTGAACAGCAGCGCAGACTTAATCCTATCATGAAGGAGGTAGTGAAGAAAGAAATTCTGAAATGGCTCGATGCAGGCATCATTTATCCTATTTCTGACAGTTCTTGGGTGAGCCCCGTACAATGTGTGCCTAAGAAAGGAGGTATCACTGTGGTAGCAAATGAGAAGAATGAGCTCATCCCCACTCGAACAGTTACAGGATGGAGAGTATGCATGGATTATCGAAAGTTGAACAAAGCCACGAGGAAGGATCATTTCCCTCTTCCTTTCATTGATCAGATGCTTGACAGGTTGGCTGGTCATGAGTATTATTGTCTTCAGGATGGCTATTCAGGGTATAATCAGATTTGTATTGCACCAGAGGATCAGGAAAAGACTACCTTCACTTGTCCATTTGGCACGTTTGTTTTCACAGAGTTTCGTTTGGGTTATGTGGCACTTTTCAGAGATGTATGATGGCTATATTCTCTGACATGATTGGAAATAATGTCGAGGTGTTCATGGACGACTTCTCCGTCTTTGGACATTCGTATGATGAATGTTTGAATAATCTTCGTGCCGTACTCAAAAGGTGCGTGGAAACTAATTTGGTGCTCAATCGGGAGAAATGTCATTTTATGGTGCGTGAAGGCATTATTCTTGGGCATAAGGTCTCTAGCAAGGGTCTGGAGGTGGACAAGGCCAAGGTGGGAGTCATTGAAAATCTTCCACCACCTATTTTTGTGAAGGGAATCCGTAGTTTTCTTGGTCATGCGGGTTTTTGTCGGTGATTCATCAAGGACTTTTCGAAGATATCTAAGCCGTTGTGCAATTTGCTTGAGAAAGATGTGCCTTTCAAATTTGATGATGAATGTTTGGCGGCATTCGAGACTCTCAAGAAGAGTTTGATCACTGTACCAGTTATTACAGCACCAGATTGGACAGAGCCATTTGAGATGATGTGTGATGCGAGTGATTATACGGTAGGTGCAGTTCTGGGGCAGCGCAAGAATAATCTCTTTCATGTGGTCTACTATACGAGTAAGACCTTAAATGGGGCCCAAATGAACTACACCACTACGGAGAAGGAGCTCTTGGCTATAGTCTTTGGTTTCGAGAAATTTCGATCTTATCTGCTTGGGACTAAAGTGACAGTATTCACTGATCATGCGGCCATTCACTATTTGGTTTCCAAGAAGGATTCGAAGCCGAGACTCATTCGTTGGGTGCTCTTACTTCAGGAATTTGAGTTAGAGATCAATGATCGAAAAGGTACTGAGAATCAAGTAGCTGACCATCTCTCTAGGTTGGAGAATCCCGAGTCTACTTTACAAGATAGGACATTAATCAATGAATCTTTTCCGGATGAGCAGTTGTTCGCAGTTCAGGAGGAAGAGTCATGGTTTGCAGATATTGTAAACTATCTTGTCAGCAATATAATGCCTTCTAATTTGACCTCATCTCAAAAGAAGAAGTTTTTGCATGAGGTGAAGTGGTATATGTGGGATGAACCATATTTGTTTAGACAGGGAGCTGACCAGATCATCAGGAGATGTATCCCGTTCTGTGAGACTGAGGGAATATTACGAGACTGCCACTCCACAGTTTATGGTGGACACTATGGTGGTGAGAAGACGGCAGCTCGTATTCTGTAAGCAGGTTTTTTCTGGCCTACTTTGTTTAAGGATGCTCATCAGTTTGTTTTAAGGTGTGATCGTTGCCAAAGAGTGGGAAATTTGACGAGAAAGGATGAGATGTCGTTAAATGTGATGCTTGAAGTCGAGGTCTTTGATATTTGGGGAATCGATTTTATGGGGCCTTTTGTCTTGTCCTGCAATAATCAGTACATCTTGCTGGCAGTCGATTATGTCTCAAAATGGGTAGAAGTCAAAGCTCTACCGACAAATGATGCAAAGGCAGTGCTAAATTTTCTTCATAAGCAGATTTTCACAAGGTTTGGAACACCTCGGGTAATCATAAGTGATGAAGGGTCGCATTTCTGCAACCGTAAGTTCACTTCTATGATGCAGCGTTATAATGTGAATCATCGAGTTGCTACTGCTTATCATCTGCAAACAAATGGTCAAGCGGAAGTATCCAACAGAGAGATCAAGCGCATTCTAGAGAAGGTTGTTTGTCCGTCAAGGAAGGATTGGTCCTTAAAGCTTGATGAAGCTGTTTGGGCTTACAGAACAGCATACAAAACTCCACTTGGTATGTCCCCGTTTCAGTTGGTGTATGGTAAGGGATGTCATTTACCTACGGAGCTTGAGCATAAGGCCTAATGAGCGATGAAAAAGTTGAACCTGGATTTAGATGCAGCTGGTAAGAAAAGAATGCTTCAGCTTAATGAACTTGATGAATTCCGACTTCAAGCGTACGAGAATAACAAAATGTACAAGGAAAAGGTGAAGAGGTGGCACGATAGGAAGCTACATCCTAAGTTATTCGTGTCGGGGCAACAAGTTCTCTTATTCAACTCTCGTCTCCGACTTTTTCCTGGGAAGTTGAAATCAAGGTGGTCTGGACCTTTTATTGTCAAAACAGTGTTTCCACATGGAGCGGTGGAAATTTTTGAGAATGATCCGGACCAAGCATTCAAGGTTAATGGTCAGCGGTTGAAGCACTACTATGGGGACATGGCAAACCGAGAAGTGGTTAGTGCCATTTTATTGACTACTTGAGAAAGGTACGCAACGTCAAGCTAATGACAAAAAAGAAGCGCTGCGTGGGAGGCAACCCATAATTTGTTGTTACAGGAACCCTTAGAAGTTAATAACCTATCCAAAAACACAAAAAAATCAGAAAAACGGGACTGAAAAAAAAATCCAGTGACCCCTGAGCGCCCGCTCAGCTCTGCTAAGCGACCGCTCAGGGGTCAACTGCCAGAATTTTTTTAAGTTCAGAAAAAAAAAAACAAAAAAAAATCAGAAAATTAAAAAACCCAAACACAGCCCATAAACCCACGACTTCTTTTCCTAATACCCCATGATTTCAGCCCTCAACCCCACTCCTAATTTAATTTTAACCTAATCCACACCCTATATATACATACACCTATCCTACATATCTCCCACAAACTTTCTACACTCAAACTCTCTCCCAAACACAAAAACTCAGTTCTTAACACTTTTATTCAAGATTTAATTGCACCCAAGAGAGCACGAACTATTGATAGCAGCAGCACTATCCCTACTGCTGATTCATCGAGGGGTACTGCTGCAAGGCCTCAGTTGAATGACAGAGCTGCGGAGGAGGAGTACACTTGGCTTTTGGGGAAGCCGATTCTGAAGGAGAGAGGGTTTTTACCATCGGGGAGGGATGGTGAGTTGCTACCTATGATTGCAGAGAAGGGGTTAATAGCATTTTATGAGTCGCCCGAAGCAGTGCCGATGAGCGTGGTTCGCGAGTTCTATGCGAACACGAAGGCCGAGAAGAATGGGTTTTCTGTGGTCCGAGGGCTGACGGTTGATTATCACCCAGCGGCGATTCGCCGTGTGATTGGGCAGCGAGAGAGGAAGCCCGAGGAGGAGAACTGGAATGAGAAGACTGCTGAGGATTTCGACTTGGATTTGATTTGTGCTACTCTCTGTAGGCCGGGCACAGTTTGGACCTTCAAGACTGGCACTAATGAGTATCTTCACTTCCCGACGATCGCTATGAACAGGTATGCCCGTGCATGGAATGCATTTATTTGTGCTAATATTTTGCCTTCTTCGCATGCACACGAGGTCACAGTTGAGAGAGCACAGTTGTTGTGGGGAATTCTTAATGAGGAGTACTATGTGGACCTTGGTGAGTTTATCTACCAAGGAATTCTGAAGTTTTTGAGGGGAGCTAAGCATATGAACATCCCTTATGCAACCACGGTCACGAAGCTTTGTCGAGGAGTGGGAGTGAACTGGTCGGCTCATGAGCAGTTGCAGTTGCCGGCCGCTCCAATTGATTCTGGGACTCTGAATGGGATGCAGGAGTGGACCGGTGGTGAGCCCGAGGAGCATGGGCTGGGTTATCGTCTTCCAGGAAGGCGTCCAGCACGAGGTGCTACTATAGCTAAGCCTAGGCGTGATGAGGCTGGTTCTTCGAGAGCTCAGGAGGGTGCTGGGATGGCTTATACCAAGTATAGGAGGCTTTTACGGCGGATGGATTCCATGTACGACACACAGAGCAGGTTTGCTCAGGAGCTCACCCTTGCGTTAGGGACTGCTTTTCGGGGCCTTGGAGCCGATATCCAGTGGCCAGTTTTTGGTGAGGACTCTGCATACCCGCCGCCTGATACTCCACCCACTGAGGGTGATGATGATGATGACTCCGAGTAGGTATACCCTGTGTTCCTTTCTACTACCTTCACTGGGGACAGTTAAGATTTTAAGTTTGGGGGTGGTAGTTGAGGAATATTTTGTGTGCGTCATATAGTTGCATATTCATGATAGTTTAGTTTATATAGTTGCATATTCATGCCATATAGTTTTTTTATAGCTTTATTTGTTTATCATGTCATATAGCTCATGCATATACCATGATCCCTTTTGCGATGATTTATCAACTGAATTGTGATATTGATGCGCGTGTAGTGATAGCATTAAAGTGATATTGAGTCGTGTAGGTTGATATGCATGCTAGAAGCACTTGTATTTTCACTAAGTCTTAGAGAATGCTTAAGGGATAGATTCTTGTTATGATCTGATTGTTTTCGAGGTTAATCTATTTATTATGCTTAGAATTCGATAATAGGTTCTTAGTGATGAAGGCATGAAAAAGAAAAAAATGGAGTAAAAATGGAATTTGTTGCTAGTTGTGGCTAGGCGTCAAATGGCTAGTAGCCGGCTCGCATGTTATGCGAGTAGTCTAGGGTTGAGCGAGATGGAGCGAAACGCACTTGCTCAGAAATTTTGAAAAAAAAAAAGAAAAAAAAAATTATGGTGTTTATGCATAATTGATCACAAGTGGGCTCTTTGGTATTCGAGTTATTAAGTTCTTAGGGGACTTTGTGCCTAGTGACCTAAGGCTTTTAGAGTCTGGGATCCGCTAATCTAACGCTCGCTACATGGATACCATTATATAAGTCTTTTGTGGACCTCACTCATTGCACGGTCAGATAAGCATTGTTGTCGTGAATAAATAGCATGATTCCGTAATAAGCTCCAGAATTCTTGTAGTGTTATATGTCACTTTGTGCCTAGAATTTTTATTCTTTCTATAATCATGTGATTGCCTTGATGATAGGTGAGTCATAATAACTGGTCTAGTTCCGAAGCATATCTGTTAAGCATCTGCACACACCACGTTTCTGGCTGTATGTTCGTTTGCATGAGTTTATTGATCTTTAGTCGCCTAACTGCATTTGTTGAGATGTTGCAATTTGGTTGGTTTGTTCGTAGTAAGGGGGATCGCTGTATTTTCATATAGATTGCATTCACGCATGTTTTCTATTTGTGTTTGAGTCTGTGACGCTTGAGGACAAGCATCGATTTAAGTTTGGAGGTGTTATAAGTGGCATTTTATACCACTTAGAACATCTTAAAATGGCTTAAATTGGTACCTTGAAATCAAGTATTTTGTGTATTTGATGCGTTTTTCTAGTGTTTATGCATTTCAGGGTATTAGTTGCATTTCGGAGGAGTAATCATCAAGAATAAGCCTTGGCATGTGTTCACCATTGCGGGAGGAAAGAAAGGGGCAGATTACGGCGAAGAAACGGAGCAAACTCAGGAAAATTCCAGTAGGGTCCTGAGCGCCCGCTCAGCTATGCTGAGCGGCCGCACAGGGTCGGGAAATTAAATAATTATTTTCTTGTGTTTGTTTATCATGATTTCATATGAACCCATGATGACGATAAGTGCTATTATGGGCTAATCGTGATCATGGGGTTGCAACGAATTTACTATGGAATTCTTTAGTTAATTGTTTAATACTTTAGTGTGTGATGATTGTATGATATCTAGTGTTGGTTGTGCGTATTCGTCTTATGTGCATCGCGAACATATAAGATAGAGTGTTAATCTCTTGTGAAGCGACGGTGGATCTTGAGATTTAGAACTTGCCATGCGAGCATAGGTTCATGTATGATGTGCATGATTAGTGGGTAACTGTAACAGTTTTATTTGCCCTGTGTAATCAAAAGGAATAACTTGTGCTTAAATCGTTGTGTTGTCAATTTCTGTAGACATATAGGAACTCAACATAATTGATGCCTATTAAACTTCTATCTTAATTGTGGATGCTTGGTAGAATGGTATGAGTACAATGAAAGTTGGCTTTTATCAGTTTCGTGTTATTCGATTAATATCATCACTGTCATATGCTAAAGGTAATAACAATAACTATTGAAGGAAGTAGTAATGAAGTTGTGATCTCATGAGTGTTTTAATATTGTTAATTGAAGTGTTATTTAAGTGATAAACTAAGTAATTAATTGTAGTTAATATTTAGTCAACAATTCTAAGTGTTAGTGTCTTAACATTGAGAAGTAATCATACGTTGGTGCGTGAGTTTAATTAAACAATAATTAGTCTGAGTCTCTGTGGGAACGAACTAGAAAGTATTCTATATTACTTGTGAATGCGTATACTTGCGTGTATATTAGCGCGTGTTTTCGCCCTAACAACTAGAAGTGCCCATTTTGTCCTGCTCTAGTTGACCCTTGCCGGTCTCCATTTGATAAGCTTTTCTTGGCGATGTACATTTTCAAACACTTCAGCTGCGGATAAGAAAAGCACCTGCAGCTCTGCTCTTCGACTACTTTATTATTACAATATTTATCATTTGATGAAGTAGATGGATGCAAGAAGAATGGATCAATGTCCCAACTTAGATGGAACAAAATGCCTTCAAATGCCCAAGATAAAGACCGACAAGCTAGTGTTGATTGAATTTAAAGTACAAAATACTTTGGTTCTTCATATGCATTCATTGCTCCATTCCATTCTTAACATCCTTTACAACTCAAACCCTTTATTTGAGAAGGATTGCTACATTCACTACTCACCATACATATTTTCCTATACTAATAAATTTTAACTCACTCGGTTTTATTCTAATCTTCCCTGTAACCTCCGTTGTTTTCCACCAACCAAACATAACATAGGTTTCTAATTCTCTATCTTAATTTACCTCTTTAAAGAAACTAGACCAATAACACAATATGCGAATCAAATAGTAAGGACTTTTTGGACTATCAAATCATCGTGATAATAAATTAGATCGCAGAACATAACTTTAATCTGCATAACCAAAAAGGTAGGTTCCGTTAAATTTTGTTTATCGGGGCTAGAGGATCTATAACCCTATTAAGTCAATAACTATTACGGATCTTGAAACGACTTTGTACATAAATGTACGAATTTTAACGTCGTATACCTCGCCTATTTTACCGAATTAAAAGCAAACAAGTACTTTCAATTACATATGGGCCAATACAACCACAAAAGTCTTAGCATGATAACAGATTCAATAATATGATGAAACAAATTTAGGTCAATGTCTGACTGAACGCGAAATCCCTTAAGGAAATGAATAATGAATGTTGAGCTAGCATCAAAAAAACATTAATAGCTGTCATTTTAAAGTATCCCAGTACCCACAAAATAAAAGCAGATAATAGGGTAATTCGCTGAGATAAATATGCTTAATATTTGGTAAAAGCCCCCTCCTCTTTGCCACCTCCTTTATGAGTAGGACGAACAAAATATCCTTGCCCACCCCACGAGCAAGCTCAAGCTTCAAGGCAACCACCTCTTCGACTAGCTTCACCTGCGCTTCCACCTTCTCTTTCAGATACTTCAACTCTTCTTCCATCTCAACCTTCACTTTCTTCAAGTTGTTAATTGTCTCTTCGTGATGATTACAACTGTTCACGTCACTGTCAGCATCACTGTCAGCATCACTAAACACATTAGCGTCGTCAGAAACAGTCCCCTCGTCTTTGCTCAACTTAACCCCTATCGTTAAGGGTCTCAAGTCTAAAGGCTGGTTGGAGGCGGGAGGAGCCACAGTTATGTCCTCGGTCATTTTTTCGGGAGACGAGTCACCCTTGATAGGCCTCTTGGATGCCGCCATTGACTCCTTTCCGGATGGTAACTTATACACCATTAATGCTTGATCTGCACAGAAACATTCACATAAAGAGAATATTGAGGAAGGAAAATGGGTAGCTCAACACGATACATAACCGAGATAAACATGCAAATATAACAGCACAAATATGCATGTAACTGCACAAATGCTGCCACTCGGACATATAATAAATTCAACCACACATTAAAGCAAATCATTGCACATTGACGACATCTGAATCAACAATACAGTTTGAAGGCTGGCAAAATTACGCAAAAAAAGGACTAAATGTCGGTTGCCTAATCCGATTAGTATCCCACTGATAAAATCTACTAAAATCGACAGTGTCAGGTTACATACAGAAATAAAATCATTTCAAATTGTATAATCTATCTTAACAAAATCTAAAAAGCAAAATCACCAATAATACCATTAATTCATAAACCACCTCATGTGAAAATTTCCAGCTCATGTAACTTCTTTGATTACTAATTAAATTGAAAGGGCACGTTGATTTTATAATTTTCCAGGTGCTACAAATTATAAAAAAGATATTATCGTGCACATCCCAAGCCAAAAATTGAACAACATAGATAAAAAAGATGCAAGAAAACCGATTTGAGGTAACACAAGATTTATAAGAAACAAGTAGATATAAAGCAAACAAGAGCATGTTTATAAAAAAATTCGAACAAGATTAAAGGGTGCTTACCCAAAAGTGTAGACATCAAAAGCAAGTGAAATGTAAGGGTTACAAGTTACACCAGTCACCCTTTTTATTACAGGAAGATTCCACAAAACGGATCGGACCCAATGTAGACGGCTCAAGCCCAGTAGACACGTGGCCCAAAACTCTATAATATTAAAAAAAAAAAATTTTCATTTTTAGTTACAATTATTTATTATTAATTTTCTATATATATATATCATAATATATGAACATCTTGAGCTAAACACCTTGTATTAATAATAATACCGGTTAGTCGACGGATTTCTATATTTAAGTGTCTAAATGATTTTTTATTAATGAATATTTCAACTGTAATTACCATCTATTCTCATTCTATCAATATATTTATAACCATTTATTCTCGTTCTATCAATCTATTTATACCGGTCAATAATTTGCGCGATGCACTAAATATATGAATTGAGCATTTCTGTTGGTAGTTTCGTGAATTTGTTGAATATTTGCTATTATTTGTTTATTAATTTTCCGTACTTCAATTTTTTGCTATCAGTTTTTGTTATTTTGATGTGGGATCGATATAGAAGCAAAGGGAGTTATATATAGAATATAGCAAGCACGTTATTATTGAAACATTTAATTAAATTTAATAGTGAGTTATTAAGTGTTAATTAAAACTCAAATTAGAAGCATACATTGTACATGATACATTTTAGTATTAAGAAGAGAAGAAATTTAAATATCTTAACCAACAATATATATTTTATCAATATTAAAAATATTTTAAGGGACTGCTTTTTCCCGCATTCTTCTATATCATCTTATCAAACAAATCTATACTATATACTTATCTATTACAAAGAAGAAAGTTAAAAACATACTTTACAAATTGGCATCCCAAAATTCACCATATTAAAAAATGTTTCTTCGTTAAATTTCAAATCTTTTAATTAAGAGAGAACAAAAACTAAAAGTAAAAAGTTCAAAAATCACTACAAGAAACACTACGCCATAAACGGCCTTCTACCACATAATTACGTGATGTTGCCGTAGATAATGTTGCAGTAGTTATATAATAATGTACCATACTGCAACATATTTTAATTATGTTAGTATAGATCTCGTAAAGTATTGCCAATACATATATTAATAAAATATTCAATTTTTATTAATAAATAAATAAATAAATGCTGATGTGGCAGAGTTGGGTCCCCACACTGCTGACGTGGCAGGTGGTCCCTGCGGATGTGGCAGGTGAGTCACTCCATGTGGGTCCCACCCTGCTGACGTGGCATGCGGACCCTGCTGATGTGGCAGGTGATCCCCCATGTGGGCCCCACTTTGCTGATGTGGCAGAGGTCCCCTGCTGACGTGGCAGTGGTGAAGTATTAAATCAAAAAATTTCTGAAATTTTGCACTACCCAGGATTTTAACCCAAGACCTCCCACTTCACAAAGTGTAGTGCAAACCACTACACCAAGTTACATAATGTGCTTTATTCCACATTATTTAAATATAACCTTATAGAATTAATTAATTTCTACTTAAAGTAAAGGCTCTTTTAACTCCTTTAATTTTTTTAAAATAAAATTTCAACGATCCGTCTGTACGGATGTTAAAAATAATCGATTTTAGGTGTGTGCCATCATTATTATAAATTTTTTATATTTATTTTGCAATATTTTATATCAGTCAAAGCAGTCAAAATAAACCAAGCCTTGTTCGCGCTACTGTCCAGAGTGAAGTATCGATACTTTTAAAAAAGAATTTAAACGATCCGTCCGTATGGATGTTAAAAAAAATCGATTTTAGGCGTATACCATCATTATTAGATTTCTTTTTATTTATTTTACGAGATTTTATATCAGTCAAAGCAGTGATAATAGACCAAGGCCTATTTGCGCTACTGTCCCGAGTGAAGTATCGATACTTTTAAAATAAAATTTCGACGATCCGTCCGTACGGATATTAAAAAAAATCAATTTTAGGCATGTACCATCATTATTAGGTTTTTTTATATTTATTTTGTGAGATTTTATATCAGTCAAAGCAGTGATAATAGACCAAGGCCTATTTGTGCTACTGTCCCGAGTGAATTATCAATACTTTTAAAATAAAATTTCGATGATCCGTCCGTACAGATGTTAAAAACAATCGATTTTAGGCGTGTACCATCATTATTAGGTTTTTTTATATTTATTTTACGAGATTTTATATCAGTCAAAGCAGTGATAATAGACCAAGGCCTATTTGCGTTACTATCCCGAGTGAAGTATCGATACTTTTAAAATAAAATTTTGATGATCCGTCCATACGGATGTTAAAAATAATCGATTTTAGGTGTGTACCATCATTATTAGGATTTTTTATATTTATTTTGCGAGATTTTATATCAGTCAAAGCAGTGATAATAGACCAAGGCCTATTTGCGCAATAGTCCCGAATGAAGTATCGATACTTTTAAAATAAAATTTCGATGATTCGTGCGTACAGATGTTAAAATAATTGATTTTAGGCGTGTACCATCATTATTAGTTTTTTTATATTTATTTTGCGAGATTTTATATCAGTCAAAGCAGTCATAATAGACCAAGGCTTGTTGGATGCTGCTGTCCCGAATTAAGTATCGATGCTTTTAAAAAATTTATTTTGAAAGGGAAAGATTTTTCTATTCAAAGAATTCATAAGTATTTCGTTTAAAGTATCTTTATTCTCTAATATTTCCACTTCATAGAAAATGGCAACTTTTATATATCTGAACTGTTTTTGTCTGTTGATTTGATTGTTTATTTATTTTTGCTTTTACAACAATAAAAAAATAATCTCAAATTTAATCAAACTCAGAATTTTTAAAAATGACTTGTGCTGGTTTCTTTCACTATAATTGAAAAAATTAAAAAAAAAAGATAAATTGAAATTTATGAGGTGCAAGGGGAACCGGCCAAGGAGCCCAGTAAAGTGGCATGCCACATGTCCAATGACTTTAATATATAACGGCCCGATCCAATAAGAAACGGATCGCAGAAAGGCCCAAACTTGAAATAAAAAACAAAAGAGCCCAATAAACAAGGGCGATATAAAAAAACCATCTAGGGTTACTTAAAAGCTTCATTACAGAGGGGAGAGAGTGAGTTGAGGGAGGCGCAACCTTAATCTTAATAAACACAACCATGGTCAGTACTTTCAATTTCTCTTGCATATGTTGTTTGGATATTAAGTGTTGTTTGTATGATTTGATTGTTGAAATGTATTCACAGTATTAGTACAGTGACGATTATTGAATTTTCCATATTTACTTTGTTAACGCTACTGATAAAATTTATTTATCGTAAAAATGATTACTTCCACAAAATGTGATTTGGCATTTTTGAAGTTTTTTTTATAAATTACTAGAGGCTGGGAAAACAAATATAAGATTTTTATTAATGGGTTGTTTATTAAAATTTAGAGAAAGTTAAAGCTTATCACATTGTGGGTTTTTTTTGGTCTTTCCGAGCTAGCAATCTAACTAAAGTTATTCTGCTTATACAGTTTATTATTGTAAAGTTGTAGATTAAGCTGGTATTATTATGTTAGTGGTGTTACTGAACTCTAAATTTGTTTGCTGGTTTGATTTAAGGCGAGAGGACTGAAGAAGCATTTGAAGAGGCTCAATGCACCTAAGCATTGGATGCTTGATAAACTCGGTGGTGCATTTGTAAGTTTTTTAATAGCTATATTCTTATGTTTTTATCTATGAATTTTGTTTTACGAATGATTTTAAACATGTTTTAAATTTTCTTTTCTTCAGGCTCCCAAGCCTTCGTCCGGACCCCGTAAATCCAGGGAATGTTTGCCTTTGATTCTTATATTGCGAAACAAGTTGAAGTATGCTCTCACTTATCATGAGGTTCAATCTATCTTGATGCAACGTCATGTCTTTGTTGATGGGAAGGTTTGGACATACAAGACGTACCCAGCTGGTTTCATGGGTATGCATCTATGTATAAGTGATGAACTAAATACAACTATCAACTAAATACAAAGAATGTTTAATTTTTTTTATCTTGACTTGTTACAGGCTGGACCACGAATTTGTCTGGGTAAAGATTTTGCTTACCGTCAAATGAAGATTTTAACAATTGCTTTGCTGCAATTTATCCGGTTTGAACTAGCTGATGAGAAAGCAAATGTGACTTATAGGAGTATGTTTATGCTTTATATAATCACCTAATAACTCTGCTTTCTAGTTTTTAGAAAGTATTCTCTTTTTTTTTAAAGTGATTGTTTAATTTTGTCAAGAATGAAGCATGAGATGATATGACAGTTTTTCTGTAGCTTGATGTCAACTATAACTCTAACAAAGGATAAGGAATTTTTTCGGTTAAAGTTTTGCTTCAACCTAGTATGTATTGGATGGTTCTATTTCAGGTACAATCCAGCTTCCTGGAGATGTGCTTATCCACATATTTAGTTTCTTATATTTGCGATCTTTAGTTGTAGCTGTGTCAGTCAACAGGTATTTCCTTTTCTTCAGTATTCACTGTTTAAATACTATCTTGTTCATGGTTACAGTATTTTCCAGCTTGGTCTTGTAGTTGTCACCTGTTTTTTCTTATGTAATGCTACATAACATCCACGGAGTATTATCAAAATAATGCTCTGGACTACTACATGACTAAACAATACCAGACTACTTAGTTGCCTGCATAACACACTAAATATATTTTATTTGTAGATCTTGGAACCTGGCTGCAAGCGATAATAGATTATGGCAGTTGCAACATTCTATTTACTTTGTTGATTCTGATACTCTTTATGAGATTAAGATACTTCAAGCACAAACATGACATGTTCAGACGAAGCTTATATATGTGCAGAGTGATGTTAACAGAGTTGACTTTGATTGGAAAGAAACATTTAAAAGAGGTTGGAAAGGTAATTTTAGTTCTGTTTAATAAATGGATTAGTTTCTATGTTCTGTGTACGAATTATGCAGCTAGAAGATGAAGCAATAGGGTACTTAAACGAATTTTTGTGATAAGTCTTGTTTTTGAAACTCACCCTTTAACTAAAAACTTAATAACTTGTTGTAATTGGTGCAGAGATCCGCTTTGTGCCTTGAACATGGAGAAACTGGTTGAAACACGAATTAACGCAGCTATTAAATTACACAAGAACTTAGGCATCCCTTATATATGTACAAACACATATTGTCTTGTCAACCGTGAAGGAGATAGGTATTCTACTATTATTTACTTGATTCATTATTGTAAAACCATATCTATTTCAAAATAACCACATGAATAAGTATTCTAACATGTACAAGTTTCCGTCCAATTAGTCTAATTACTGAAAGGTGGCATGTATTCTGTAAACTGACAGCTTCCTATAGTTTAATTCATGCCCCTCCTGTTCATTAGCTGCTTATATGGATCATTCCAAGTTGTTATAAAAAATTTAGCTGTAGCTGTGAGTAGTTTTAGCTGTAGTTGTACAGTTGGGTCTATGATTCAGATATATTTTCTGCAGGTCTTTGTTCTGGGTCTAGCAGCTTTGTTTGGTTTTTATTCCCCAGATTTGAGTTGTGTTTGTTGGGTTGGCTAAATACCGAATTTTGCTGGTATTTTTTTTCTTTGGTCTCTCGGTAATGGTCTTTTTTGCAGGTGAATTCCGTGTGCAAGGGTGAAGATTTTAGCTGGGTTAATTGGATTTATTTTTCTCGTTGTCTCGTGCCCCGTAGAAAGTTTGTAGCTGGAGCATGGATTTTTATGGGATTGTAAGTTTGGAGGATTGTTTCTTTTTCTTCTGGTTTAATTTCGAGTGATTTTTGTTGTTCTTGGCTGGTGCAGATTTTCCTCGAGCTCTGCTTTTTGTCTGGGGAGTTCGGGTTGCTGAGGTCCTATGTGTTGTTCGAGTGCACGGCTAGAAAATCTTTGGGATTTATTGGAAAGGAGATGGGCTTTGGTTTTTTTAGTGTCTATTTTTATTTTGATGTTTAGGACAGTGAATTGTCTGGGGTTTCTTTTAGTTTTGATTGGTTTTTTGGTTCTTTCTCTAGACCCTTATGTTTTTGTTGGGAGGTTAAGTTGGTTATGTATTTGGTTTTTATTTTCTCCTTTTGTTTCCTTATTTGTTTTTCTCTTAAAGATTTGTTTCAAGATCTTGTAATGTTTGTAGATTAGTAGATTAGTTCATCGGTACTGGTGATATTGTATTGTGTTTCTGTTGACTTTGATTGAAAAAAAAGTTCTATATAGAACTGGGCTTTAATGTATGCAGAAAGTATATTTCGAATTTTGTCCATTGTTATTGTGTTGCAATATGTATTAAAAATGTTGCAAATAGGTACTAAAAAGTGTTGCAAAAAGGCCATGTGTCAAGCTGGACCCACATGTCAGTGGGCCCCACCTGTCAGTATCCTATCTGTCAGTGGGCCCCATATTTTCCACGTGTCAAAAGCCACGTGTCAAAGTGCCACGTGGCAGTCCACTTGGCAGTCCACGTGGCAGTCCACGTGTCAGTTTGACCCCATTTTTTTGCCATGTCATTGCTTTTTGTAACATAATTTTTGGTGTTGCCCTTGATAAGAAAATGTTGCCTTTGAACCCTAAGACAACACCAAAAATACTAACATCATAAAAGTGTTGCCGTAGAAAATTTTTGGTCTGTTGCAACATTTATTTGGCCTGTAGCAACGTTTGTGGAATGATGCAGAAGGCGACTTTTGGTGTAGTGAAAATAAGGCTAAATATAAGTGCACAAATACAACCGGAGTCAATTTCAACCACTTTCGGTTAAATTTAAGGGCACAGCTAAATTCAACCGCAGGCGGTCCTATTTAAATACGCTTATATTTACGCGGTCGAATTTAGTTATAATTATAACTGAATAAATATAACCGTATTTATATGTAACCATATACGGTTGAGTTTAGCCGTACTCCTAAATTAAACGGCACTCGACCGAATTTACCCTTGCCAAAATAAATGGAGGGAAGTTTCCCGCCAAAGAATTTTTTTGAGACTACTAAATTCAACCGATTTCAGTCGAATTCGATTTTTAAAAATGGTGGGAAATTTCCGAAAAAAATAGAATAAAGTTTACACGAAAGTTAAATTTTATTCGTTGCATAAAAAAATTGGAAATTTATAAAAGTGCTTTGAAATATGTTTTGAGTAATAATTAGAGATCGTAGTTAAATATTTATGGTTCAAGAAATAATTATAGTTTGACTTTCAATTTATTTTGAATTTGTTTTAATTTATAATTTAACCATACGGATTCGAATATTGTCAAAAATAAAAAGTATACGGAAAAAATTTAAGTAATTTGAATATTTAAATAACCAAACCAAATATTTTTATTGTTTTATAAAAAAAATTCCATATAACTAAATTATATAGATCTTGACATCCATATGGTTGGATAATTCATTAATATTTTAAAAAAATCGCAACATCGATATGGGACCAAATACTAGTTAGAAATACTAGTCGAACTACTGGTTGACTATTTAAAAAGCAAACAAAGTATATTTATTTTTTTCTAAAATTTTTGTCGTATCACTATAATATATATATCTTGACATCCGTAACGTTGGATGATTCATAATTTTTTAAAAAAATCGAAACATCAATATGGGATTAAACACTAGTTAGAAGTACTAGTCAAACTACTAGTTGACTATTAAAAAACCAAACCAAATATTTTTATTGTTTAATAAATTTCTTGCCATATCACTAAATTATATAGATCTTGACATCCGTACGGTTGGATAATTCATTAATATCTTAAAAAAATCGCAACATCAATATGGGACCAAATACTAGTTAGAAGTACTAATCGAACTACTGTTTGACTGTTAAAAAAGCAAACCAACTATATTTATTTTTCTAAAAATTTTGTCGTATCACTAAAATATATAGATCTTGACATCCGTAGGGTTGGATCATTCATAAATTTTTCAAAAAAATCAAAACATCAATATGAGATTAAACACTAGTTAGAAGTATTGGTCAAACTACTAGTTGACTATTAAAAAAACAAACCAAATATTTTATTTTTTTCTAAAATTTTTGTCATATCACTAGAATATACAGATCTTGACATCCGTATGGTTGAATCATTCATTATTATTTTCAAAAAAAATGAAACATCAATATGGAACTAAACACTAGTTAGAAGTACTGGTCAAACTACTAGTTGACTTTTAAAAAAACAAGCCAGATATATTTATTTTTTTCTAAATTTTTTGTCATATCACTAAAATATACAGATCTTGAAATCCGTACGGTTGGATCATTCATTAATATTTTTAAAAAAACTGAAACATCAATATGGGATTAAACACTAGTTAGAAGTATCGGTCAAACTACTAGTTGACTATTAAAAAAGCAAACCAAATATATTTAATTTTTTCTAATTTTTTTGTCATATCACTAAAATATTCAGATCTTGACATTCGTACGGTTGGATCATTTATAAATATTTTTTAAAAAAATCGAAACATCAATATGGGATTAAACACTAGTTAGAAGTACTGGTCAAACTACTAGTTGACTATTAAAAAGACAAACCAAATATATTTATTTTTTCCTAAATATTTTGTTATATCACTAAAATATATAGATCTTGACATCCGTACGGTAAGATCATTCATTAATATTTTTAAAAAAATCGCAACATCAATATGGGACCAACAGTAGTTAGAAGTATTGGTCCAACTACTGGTTGACTGTTAAAAAATCAAATCAAATACCTTTATTTTTTTCTACAAATACTATTAGATCACTGAAAAATATATATATATATATATATATATTGATATCCATACGGTTAGAACATTTATAAATATTTTGTAATTTATGTAAGTTTTTTTATAATCCGACGTACGAATATAAAGTTTGTCATATTTAATTATTAACTATTTTTACAAAATTAAATTTAGGGGTTGAGATCCTAACCCTATAATGTTTCTTCCATTTGGAATAAATATTGAATGGTCGGACCGTATAGATGTTAAAACGGCTAAGAAAAACTATTATATGCAAAATTTTAAAAACATTTAAACATTAGAGCGTACCAATTTTATCAAATAAAGTATAATTAGAATAGTGAGCTATCAAAAATAAATTTTTAAATTTAGAATATTAATTAATTATATAATAATATTAATATTTTAATATTTATAATTAATGGACACTCCTATATAATGTAAAATAATAATAATAATAATAATAATAATAATAACAATAATATTTTACTGGACACTCCTAAATTCGACCGATTGCAGTTGTACTTGGAGCCACATCAGCAATCCCCGTGAAACTTATCTAACGAACAAAATTTAACCAAAATATAACTACAATCCAACGGTCCCCGTGATCCACGTCTGGTTCTAGAACGGGTACAAATAGTTGTACTACTTTTTAACTAGCCCCCATCATTCCTAGACTAATAGTAGTAGAATATCACTACCACTAAACACTAGTACCAGTAGTTTTCTTCTCCGAATCTTGTGTTACACTCAGTCCTCAGCCCACATATAACATGAATATTGATTCTCTTTAAATCAGCAATGCCGCTGCTTTCATCTTCTTCTTCTTCTGATCCCCCTCTCTCTCTCTCTCTCTCTCTCTCCGCCGCCGCCGAACATATTCCCTCGCCGCCGCACAAGATCCCACCTTCCCTCTCCTCTCTTTTTTTTGGCCCCTCTCTCTCTCTCACTCCCCCTCCCCCCTAGGTAATGATTTGTTACCAAAAATTTCTATTTTTTAAGTTTAATTCGAATTTAGATTTTTACTTTAGATTGTTTGTTCATGTATTTTGAAGTGATAAATCATTAGATCGTTGAACAAGGAGTGCGTACAAAAGTATTGCGTGATTTATTGTTAGTTTTTCGAGATCGCCGGAAAAGCTCCTGGTCGGAATTGGTTAATTTTGTAAAAACACAAGACTGCTTGGTTAGTTTTAAGTGTGTTAATCTGAAAAATAGACTGAAAATTGTGTTTTCGGATCATTGGAGTTTCTGGAATATGACGGATCTGGGAAAACTCACCTGATTCGGGAAACTTTCCCGTTTCCGGTGAGTTTTTTTTAAAATCTGGTTTTCGTTATTTCAACCGCATGTGGTTGAAATTAAAAATCCTATTTTTGATCATTTTCGGTCGAATTTAATTTTTTGGGCGGCTATTTAAAAATTTTCGAAAATTTTAATTATTTGGGCGGGTGATTCGAATTTTATCTGAAAAGTTAAATTTGACCGGAAGCGGTTGTATTTAGCCGGTTGTATTTAGTCGGTCGTATTTAGTACTAAATACAACCAGTTTACTAAATATGACTCGAGCGAATACGACCGGTCCAAAAACCGGTCGTATTTAGCTAAATACAACCGAAAACGGTCGAATTTAGCTAAATACAACCGATTTTAAACCGGTTGTATTTAACCTTTTTTTGTTGTGAATTACATATGTGAACTGACTTCCGTTCAGTAAAGTATGATCATGATCACTCATGTACAAAACGTTTTCCCGCATAAACTAATGAGTAAGTACTTATTTAGCCATGCAAGTTTAGGACATAAATGGGAAATCACTGTTCAGATTAAGAATAAGAAAAATACTAAGAAAGCAAAATTTTTTTCGAAATATCACTTGTTTGGGCTTAAACTCCTCTATCACCAGCTGAACACGAGCTTTCATTTCTGTATATATAACTTTTAGTAAGTCACGATAATCTGAGCAGGAACCAACTCAAAGAAATAATATTGGGGATGGTTTGCAACTAAATATTATCGGCAGATGAGATTTAGAGCTTAACGAACTGAGCCACTCCTCAATAACAACCAGGGTTGTAAAGTATATGTAATGTAATATTTAACTGAGAAAATATTACTCAACATGAAACAAAAATAGATAAATAATATTAATATTAATTGTGAAGCACATGAACTCAGAAGATGAAGACTGGATACATACAAAAAATCAATATATGGAATTAATGCACTAAGTTTGTAATAAGATCATGAAAAGAAGTTCATTAATATGTTCAAGCCTCCGTGAAGAATAAAATGTCAAAGGATTTTAAATGGTAAGAGAATGTATTTTAGTGAATGAAGCAATGAATGACCAATAGACATTATTAGCTCAGAATTATAAAGAGGTTGAGTGAATACCGGTGAGTGCTAGTCATTTATGAACCAGAACCGTGCACTCAGAGTCAGCACATCAGAAAAGATAACTTAATCATTCAGAAAAAATTAAGCTGATATAGAAAAGAGTGAATCAAGACTTGGAAATATTTGAGCCTTATTTGTAGAACCTAGAAAAAGTTCTAAGTATGAATTTCTTCAATTCTTGGCGCAAGTGGAATTATTTATACCAAGAAAAGACACTATTTTCCTTGTTGATAATTGGCTAAGTCGAAGATGTAACGTCCCCAAATCTTGGGCCAGGATTGGGTGTCACTATACAATCTTTACATAATATAAACCTGTATATTAAAATAATATATGGATGATCCCTCAATTCCGGATCGTTTAAAGGTTATGGTTTGAAACAAGAATCTAACAATCTAAAAATTATATCAACTAATTACAATTTCATTACCTCTTTACTAATTTCCTTGTCTTATTCACTCTGACATCTCCAACTTCTCGCAACTGGGATTTCTCCAATTTCGCTGTCTACTAAGCACTATTCACTTTAATCCTCATTTGAAACTGAAAAAAATAAGAATTCACAAAGAAAGAGTGAGCCAAAAATGCCCAGCAAGTATCTTAACTGATTTCCATGTATCAATATCTAAAGAAATTCTGAACACAATATTTAAATAGTTTATAAGCATTACTATTTATTTGAAGTAGTTGAGCGAATAAAACATTGGCCCTTATTGGCCCTCAATAATAAGTCAAAACAACAAGTAATTTACTGATTCATCTTTAGATCAGGTATTTGTTCGATTTTGTAATCACAGAACTTTTCAAGAAGGAATGTCATTAGCGGCGATGAACAACAAATTAGACTGGACACTAGATCAACCTTTACACTCATATCAGCTGAGAATGTATTAAATAATTTGATGCCATTGCACATGGTACAAAATACCACTGTTTACAAGAATATTTTAGTGTTGTGTACGTAACAGTACAAGAAATCTCATTTTTACCAACAAAAGTTGCTGACGAAAATCTATTTGGTTAGCAATTACCAACGGATTGCCGACCAATTGCAAACTTTTGAAAAGTCGATATAACATCAACAGTTTCGCAACAGATTACTATTGAAAAGTTGCCAACAAAATTTTCCATTGGCTAAACCAAAAGTTATAGCATAATTACTAATGAATTGGCAACAGATATTTAACTACAGAATACTAATAGAATAACAATAATTTACTAACAGATTACTAATGCAATACTAACGACATTGTCCGATGTCAGTTCCACCTGTCCAACTTGTATTCAGTTAGTAATCGGTTGATAATTATAGATTGGTTATCTGTTTTTCCTTATTAATCTGTTATAATTGTAGATCGGTTATATTTATTATGTTACTAATCTGTAGCAATTCTAGATCGGTCGTGCATATTTTTGTTACTAATCTCTTGTAAAATTTTACTATATATATATGTCACACCCTACTATATCATAACTATAAAATCAATTATAGTGCATACTCTTGTTCATTTTCTTTGCTCTCGTATCTTCTCTCCCACCCCAACACTATGCAGCCGATTCAATTTCTGTATTCTCAAGTAGGGCTTGATTTCTAGCTCTGAATCGATTAAGTACCTAGCTATTTATCGACAGTTTCATCTTCCTCAAGTTTTGTCCCCCTCTTTATCACATTTGCACACACACAAGTTAAAAAATATTAACATATTTTTGTTGGACGTCATTTTACAACACAAATCAAGAATTAAAGAAGTCGTTCTCACCATTTGATTCAGTTACAGAAGGTAATCATCTATGTTTATAAATATATTGATTGTAACTGTAGTTTTGGGTTTTATACATGACTAGTAACTAATTATTGTTGCAGCTAGATTTATACCAGATGAAAGAACACAAATGCCAATTGGGCTTGGTTTCGTGACATTCGAAACAAAGATTGAAGCTCAGAATGCATTGAGTACTCCTGTTATTATCAGACACTAGTATCAAATGGTTGAACCAATTTTGTATAAAATATGAGTATGTTTTGAGGAAGTCCTAAGTTTTGGAAGATTTTATATATTGGGATTGTTGTATGTACTATTATTGTTGGTGTTAGAATTAATGTTTGTAAAATTATATTTGATTGATTGTAAAATATCTTAACTTTTTTGAATCTTTCATTTTACCTTATTGTGAGTGTAATTATAAATGGAGTTGAATATTTCGAGCGAAATATTGTGCGAATGTCATATTAGAAATTGTTATTATTAGCAAGGTCTTCCAATTGATTAACAAGAGATTTTCCGGTGAAGAATTCAAAACAAAATCAAGGATGGTAAAATGGTGTGTCAACATAAACATATATTCAATTGTCAAAATTCCGATAGTATTTTGGTACCAAATTTAACAACAAATTTTCTGTTAGAAGTTTGTTATTAGAATTACCAACCAAATATTATGTTGGTAGGGTGGCCCTCTGTTAGGAATATGTTGTGTACTTGATGATAAGCTAAACAAAATACCTTAGTAGATTTAACTTAGTGAATTTTGTAGCACCCGACGGATGATCAATTATAGTCCCGACGGATGATTCAATATAGTCCCGACGGATGATTCAATATAGTTGATATTCACCGGGTGAGTAGGTTATGTAACAATAAGTCATGTAGCACATTTCTGCAAACAACTTTGTATAGATTCTGTACTAGCTTATGAATCATGTAGACTGCTAGTAGATGTACAGAATAGGTTGATTAAATGTAATAAGATGTCTTGTAATTCTGCATAAATGAAATGGAGTCAAGTGATAAATGGCTACCCGACGGATGATCAACAAAGCTACCCGACGGATGATCAACAAGGCTACCCGACGGATAACAAGCATGTACCCGACAGATGATCAATTCAAATATATGTTGACAGTGACAACACAGTCACATGCGTCGAGTGTTTGCAAAACGAATGTGGTAGCCTTTTTAGCAGGGTTTTGAGAATAAAGAAGCATTTCCATTTCCATGCTATTATGAAGATATTCAAAGATGCTGGAATAGAGTAGTGAAGCAGCATGGAGTTAGACTTGATAGGTTTTGTTTTCTTATCTTGTCTTATTACCATATAAACTTGGTGATATATAAACCAAGTGTAGCAAGTAGAACAACTAACAAATAAACTAAGCAAACACATTTTTAGCAGAGAAACATTTGTAAGCTGTATTTTGTAGAATTTCTCTATAGTTTGTTTGTTCACTTGTAAAGCAGCTTTAAGCTATTCAAGCTTCAAAGGGTTCTCTCGATATATATATATATATATATATCAGGTGGATACATTCAAATCCACCAGAAAGTTTTAAAGACCTGAGTTTTTATTACTTTATGTTTGATTTACTCAACTCTGTATTCCACACTTTGCAAATCAAATAGTTAGATATAGATTGAGTTAGAACCATTTTTCATAAATCTCAAAAAGAAGCCAGAATTACATTCAATCCCCCCTTCTGTAATTCTTGTTGTATTGTTATGGAATAACAATTGGTATCAGAGCAAGCTCTTGAAGTAAAAAGAGTTTAAAGATCACAACAAAACAGCAAGATGAACAAGAAGGATGTTGGAGTGAAGATTCTATTTCTGGACAAAGACAATTATCACCACTGGAAGGTGAAGATGCACCTACATCCTCTTTCTCAAGATGAGGCCTATGTGGATTGCATAGAGAGAGGTCCTCATGTACCAATGAGAGCTGCAACAAGGAATGAACCATCTGTTCCCAAGCCTAGGCATGAATGGTCAGATCCTGATATTGAGCAAGTCAGGAAAGACAAGAAGGCCATGAATATATTGTTCAATGGAGTTGATGGTGATATGTTTGAAAACATCATTAATTGCAAAACAGCCAAGGAGGTTTGAGACACAATTCAGATAGATGTGATGGTACTGAGCAAGGGAGAATAAGATGTAGCTGCTAATTCAGCAATATGAGCATTTTCATTGAGAAGATAGTGAGTCTCTCACTGACATTTTTAGTAGGTTTCAAAAATTACTGAATGCTCTGAAGTTGCATGGAAGAGTCTATCAGACAAAAGAGTCCAATCTCAAGTTCCTTAGATCTCTTCCAAATGAATGGAAACCAATGATAGTCTCATTGAGAAACTCTCAAGATTACAAGGAGTTTACTTTGGAGAGACTGTATGGCATCCTGAAAACTTATGAGCTTGAAATAGAGCAAGATGAGAGGATGGAGAAAGGAATGAAGAAAGGAGGGTCCATAGCACTGGTTGTTGAGTTGGAAAAGGAGAAAAAGGTGAAGGTAGAAGCTGTTGAGTCTACTTCAAAGGTCTGTGAAAACAAGGGCAAGGGGCTGGTAGCTGAAAATGAAGATTCTTCGAGCCAAGATGATATGGATGATATTGATGAATATCTTGCATTCCTTTCCAGAAGATTTGCCAAGTTCAAGTTCAAGAAGAACTTTGGAGCAGCTAAGCCAAGTAGAAATATGGTGGATAAATCAAAATTCAAATGTTTCAAATGTGGCTTGGCAGGGCATTTTGCCAGTAAGTGTAGAAAGTCAGATTCCAACAAAAAAGAAGTTTGAGCATGTGGATTATAAACAGAAGTATTTTGAGTTTCTCAAGCAAAAGGAAAGGGCTTTCATTACACAAGAAAATGACTGGGAAATAGATGGTTTAGATGAGGATGAAGATGTCAGCTATGTCAATCTAGCCCTAATGGCCAAGTCTGATGAAACAGAAATAAGTTCTTCAAGTAATCAGGTAATCACCACTAACCTAGCACATTTATCTAAAGCTGAGTGTAATGATGCAATTAATGACATGTCTACAGAATTATATCATTTGTGTGTTACACTTAAGTCCTTCACTAAAAAAAATGCTAAAATCAAAGAAAACAATCTGTTTTTAAGTGAGAGGAATAATGTGCTAGAGTCTCAGTTTATTGAATTTGAGAAATTGAGAATAGAATGTAAGATTGCAAAGGATGAATTAACTGAGTCCTTGAAGAAAGAAGAGATTTTGAAGAAGCAACTTGAATGAGAACAGGAGGTGATTAAGGCATGGAAATCATCTAGAGATGTTCATGGTCAAATCACCAAAGTTCAAGGTATTGAGTCCTTTTGTGATGCAGCCTGGAAAAAGAGTAAGGAGAAGTTGGAATCCAATTTGGTTGAAGGATTGGTAACAGATGTGGACTCGACGGATGATGAGAGTCATCCGTCGGATAATCAAAAGGATTATCCGTCGAGTGACACAAATCCTTATCCGTCGACTGTGAGCAAACCTATGAGCAAAGCCAAACTTGCCAAGTTAAATGAAAAGTATGGATCGGTTTCCAAAAACTTTGTTCTAGGAGAATCAAGTCAAGTGAAGAAGGAGAAGAAAGTGAATGTTGGTCATCTGTCCATCAAGCAGTTGAATGATAAATTAGAAAAGATTGAGGTTAAAAAAGAGGCTAAAAGGAAAAACAATAGAAATGGGAAAGTAGGGATTAACAAACATAACAACTACACACCTGATAAGTATGCTCCTAGAAAAATCTGTCCTAAGTGTGGTAGTGCTAATCATTTATCTGTTAATTACAAACTTGCCATGCCTACTCCCATATCTGTACCACCTTCTTTTCCCAACATGAATACCATGCCTTCTATGCCTATGAATGCTATGTCTGCACAGAATATGAATGCACAATTTGCTAATATGCCATTTGCCCCTAATCCTTATTATGCTGCATTTAGTATGCCTCAAATGCCATTTAGCATGACTTACTGGAATAACATGTTTGCAAATAGCATGCCTTTTCCTGTTAATCAATATGTGCATGATAATTTTGTTTTAATGACTGGTTTCAAAGGTTCAACTCAGATGACTAAGGATGAATCTGATATCCCCAAGTCAAATGAAATCAAACCTAAGAAACAAAAGAAGAAAGCTAACAAGGCAGGACCCAAGGAAACTTGGGTACCAAAATCAACTTGATTTGGTTTTGATGTGTGCAGGGAAATAGAAAGAATCTGTGCTACTTGGATAGTGGTTGTTCAAGACACATGATTGGAGATTCTACCCTGCTCACAGAGTTCAAGGAGAGAGTTGGCCCAAGTATTAGTTTTGGAGATGACATCAAGGGTTATACTGTGGGATATGGCTTGATTTCTAAAGATAATGTCATCATTAAAGAGGTTGCCTTAGTGGATGGTCTCAAGCACAATTTGTTGAGTATCAGCAGCTTTGTGATAAAGTCAATTCAGTAACCTTCAATTCAAAAGCCTATGTTGTGACAAACAAGAGGAGCAATAAAGTGGTTCTCACTGGAGTGAGAAAAAGAAATGTGTACGTAGTTGACTTCAATTCATCAAATGCAGAACATGTCCTTTGTCTTCTCAGTAAAGCAAGTCAAGATGAAAGTTAGCTGTGGCACAAGAAGTTGTCCCATCTAAACTTCAAGACCATGAATGAGCTTGTCAAGAAAGAACTGGTTAGAGGTATTCCTCAAGTGGAGTTTACTAAGGATGGACTGTGTGATGCCTGCCAGAAAGGAAAGCAGATTAAAGCATCATTCAGAAAGAAGCTTGATTCAACAATTTAAGAAACTCTGCAATTGGTACACATGGATTTGTTTGGACCAGTCAATGTGTTTTCCATATCAAGAAAAATATTTTGCCTAGTAATTGTAGATCATTTATCAAAGTTCTCTTGGACATATTTCCTAAAGTCTAAAGATGAGGCTAGTGAAATCATCATCAATCACATAAGGCAAGTCAACAATCATCCTGATTCCAAAGTTAGAAGAATCAGGAGTGATAATGGAACTGAATTCAAGAATTCTGTGATGAGAGCATTTTATGAAGAAAATGGGATTATGCATGAGTTTTCAGCAGCAAGAACTCCACAACAAAATGGAGTAGTGGAAAGAAAGAACAGATCTCTTATTGAAGCTGCAAGAACAATGCTTGAAGAATCAAAGTTACCAGCATACTTCTGGGCTGAAGCTGTAAATACTGCATGCTACACTCAGAATATTTCTTTGATTAATCAAGAAAAGTATGACACCCTACCAATTGTTCAAGAACAAGAAGCCAACTCTAAATTTTCTTCATGTCTTTGGTTGCAAATGCTATATCTTGAGAAATCAGACTGATCAATATGGGAAGTTTGATGCTAAAGCAGATGAAGGAATTTTTGTTGGATATGCTGTGGGAAAAGCATATAGAGTCTGCAATCTAAGAATCAACATTGTTATGGAATCAATACATGTTGTGTTTGATGATAAAAAGATTGAAGGACTGCAAGATGAAGATTCTCATGAGAGCCTCAAGTTTGATAATGTGGAGATGGTTAGTGATGACAGCGATGATGAATGTGATCAGGAAACAATGGCAAAGGATAATGCAGAAAAATCTGCTACTAATGAAGCACAAAATTCAACATCCATTGAGTTGCAAAATGCTTTATCCGTCGGGAGACAATCAGCTTCATCCGTTAGAACTTAGAATGCATCATTCATCAGGTCATCAAAAGAAGCTGAAAGTCAGAATAGATCACTTACAGAAAGTTCCTTTTTCTCAAATCAAAGATCCATAAACTCAGGGGGAGTTTCTAATAATCAAAATTCAGTTATACATCAAGACAACAATGAGGCCTCTTCATCTAGAGCTAATCTACCTCAACAAAGAAAATGGACAAAAGATCACCCCTTTGAGCTTATCATTGGTGATGTGTCTTCTAGAGTTCAAACAAGGAGAACAACTCAAGAAGAATGTCTATATAGCAGCTTCCTATTTAAGAAAGAACCAAAGAAGGTAGAAAAAACTTTGTTGGATCCTGATTGGATTTTAGCTATGTCGGACGAGCTAAACCAATTTGAAAGGAACAAGGCATGGAAGCTGGTACCCAAGCCTAAAGGAAAGAATCCAATTGACACCAAATGTGTATTCAGAAACAAGATAGATGAAAATGGCATAGTAGTCAGGAACAAAGCTAGATTGGTTGCTAAAGGCTACTGTCAACAAGAAGGAATAAATTTTGATGAAACTTGTGCTCCTGTTGCAATACTTGAAGCCATCAGAACTTTCTTAGCCTATGCAGCCCATTCCAATTTCAAGGACTATCAAATGGATGTCAAGAGTGATTTTCTAAATGGAGATTTGGAGGAGGAAGTCTATGTCAGTCAGCCTCCTGGTTTTGAAGATCCAAATTTCCCAAATCATGTCTACTATCTTTTGAAAGCACTCTATGGACTGAAGCAAGCACCTAGAGCCTGATATGGCACTTTATCTGGTATGACACTTTATCAAAGTTCCTTTTGGAAAAGCACTTCAGAAGAGGTACTGTGGATAAAACTTTATTCTTTAGAAATGTTAATGGCTCTAGTATACTTGTTCAGATTTATGTAGATGATATTATATTTGGCTCTACAGATGAAAAACTTTGCAAAAAGTTTGCCAAATTGATGCAAAGTAAGTATGAAATGAGCATGATGGGAGAACTAACTTACTTTCTTGGTTTACAAGTTAAGCAAGTTAGTGATGGAATATTCATTAGTCAAACTAAATACATTCATGATATTTTAAAGAAGTCTGATATAATAGATTACACATCTTCAAAAACTCCCATGGCCACTGCAACTAAGCTTGAATTAAACACTACTGAAAAGTCTGTGGATATTTCAAGTTATAGGGGCATGATTGGCTCACTTCTGTACTTAACAGCTAGTAGGCCAGATATAATGTTTGCTACTTGTCTTTGTGCTAGATTTTAGGCTGATCCTAGAGAATCTCACCTAGTGGTTATTAAGAGAATTTTTAAATATCTCAAGAGAACACCAAAACTTGGCATTTGGTACCCTAGAGATTCTGGTTTTGATCTGATTGGTTATTTAGATGCAGATTATGCAGGATGTAAAATAGACAGGAAAAGTACAACTGGAACCTGTCAATTTCTAGGAAACAAGCTTGTGTCCTGGTTCAGTAAAAAGACAAATTCAGTCTCTACTTCTACAGCTGAAGCTGAATATATTGCTGCTGGCAGTTGCTGTGCACAAATTTTGTGGACGAAAAACCAATTGTTGGACTATGGTCTACAAGTGGATAGGATTCCTATTTTCTGTGATAACACAAGTGCAATTGCCATCACTGAAAATCCAGTACAACATTCAAGAACAAAGCACATCGACATCAAGTACCACTTCATAAGAGAACATGTGATGAATGGTACTGTGGAACTGCATTTTGTTCCAAGTGAAAAGCAGCTTGCAGATATATTTACCAAACCACTGGATGAATCCACCTTTTCAAGGTTGGTAAGTGAGTTAGGTATGCTTAATTTCTCTTGAATTATTTCAGATTTTTTCAAGTGGTTATGTAGCCAGAAATTTAATTGATTTTTCTGTTTTGGATAAAATTTTGGCCAAGTCAAAATTTACATCCCGACAGATGATCATTATCCATCGAGTTTGATCATTCGTCGGAATAAAATTTGTAAATAAAATCAATTATTTTTATGGAATATCTGATAACTAGACTGATAACTGATTTATCCTCATCCGTCAAATTGTCTCAATCCTAGCCGTTAATTCCCTGAACATTATCCATCAAGTATACTTACACCTTGTAAGGATGATACGACGGATAAGTGACGGAATTTTTACAATTTATTTATTTTTTTAAACGGCTATTTTGGGCAATTTTTATTGGTTACTTTATTATTTTTGTCAGTTAATTTCTGAGATAGTATAAAAGCAAATTCACCTTTATTCATTTCTTTTATCATTCTCAAGATTCAATTGCTCTAATTTCATTCTTCTCAAAAGCAAAACTCTCTCTCTGCAAATTCTAAATCTCTAACAATGGAACCTGTAGTGAAAATCATGTCTCAAACCGGTTATATCTATGAGAAAAACAACTTCTCAGCTTTGGTGAACAAGGAGATTCAACAGTCTGGTGACTATCACAAAATGATGGATTTTGTGAATAACTGCAAACTCAACTATGCCATGCTGGAATCACCCATCATTTACTGTGAGGTTGTTGAAGAGATATGGACAACTGCAGTGTACAACTTGATAGACAAGACCATCACATTCACTCTGAAAGGTAAACAATTTTGCATAAATAGTGATATTATTAAAGCATGCTTCAAGATTCCTGATAATACTGTAAATGCCCCACACACAGACACTGACATTGTTAATATGTTAATTCCATGGGCTATGCACTCACTACTTATAAATTAAGTGAAATTAGGAGGTTGGGTCATAGGAAAGAATGAAGTTATCTGTGTGATGTAGTAACTAAGGTGTTTTCTGGTAAAGTTAGTAACTTTGACTCTATAAACATTTCTATGCTTAACATGCTTTACATGCTAGTTACTGATAAGTACTTCAATTTCAGTGATTTGGTTTTGTTTGAGTTAGGCTTTAAGTTAGGAGAGATCAATAAGAGAGGTAAAAGTGTCTATTATGCTAGATTCTTTATGATGCTTATTAACCATCTTATTGAAAATATTGTGATTGAGAACCCAACCAACAAGTTAAATTATCGGGTTCAAGAAAGAAGGATCATTGCAGATTTAAACAGAGCAAACCATCACAAGGAGGTTCCCTTATACTACTTTCCAGTAATAGAGGGACCTCAGGTAAGTGAGGTAATTTCTTCAATCTTCACTCTTCCAACCTAACAAATTTCTTTGCTTTCTAGTGTATCTATGGCAATTATGTCAATGACCCACAGTTGCCTACCCAAGCTACCAAACCAATAAAAGTTCCTAAATCCAAAGCTAAGAAAGACCCCTATGATTTCTTTCAAAAGAGATCAGTTGTTAAATCCACCAAACCTAAAGAGGGGAGTGTGAAGGTGGGCAAGAAAGGTGAGGGATAGAGTGAAAATTAAAGAAGCCCTAAGGATAAGGCTGGTAAGAAGAGTGTACCCAAACCTAGCCACACCACAGTTTCCCAACAAACTGTGGTTGTTAATAAGGATATTAGCTCATTACTGGTTTCATCCTCCCAAAAGGATGTTACTATTGAAACAAGCTCCCAACTAGGAGCACAGGCCAAGAGGGGTAGGGACACTAGCTCACCACAAACTTATGCTAGAAAGAAAATATCAAAAACCCTTGGGGATGCACAGGGATCACACACTATGTAAACTGGTGCTAAAGACCCAGTCACTGCACCTTCTCAAAGTCAGGTTGATGTGGCTCCAATAAATGTGGTGTCACAACCAAAATCTCTCATAATTGAAGCACCTGATATACCAAATTCTCCCACACACTCATTGGATGTTGACATGATAAAAACATCACTTCCAAAGTCTCCATCTTTAACTCTCTTAGAGAAGCCAAAAATCCATGCAAGTGAGCATCATCTTCTAGATGATTTGTTGGTTCACTTGCCTTTTCTTTCTGAGACTGTAGAGACATCTGTGCCAAAATTTTCATCAATCTGCACAGAGTCTACAATAGTCTCCACTCCAAACTCAATTATTTCTTCTATCCCGATGGATATTCATCATCCGTCGAGTAGTGATTGTATCCCCACGGATAAGCTTAACAGCAGTCATCCGTCGGATAGTCAAACTGCTAACCCGATGGATATTCCTCATCCATCGGGTGTCTCTGCACAACCTCAAATTTCTTCAATTCTTACAAGTGTAGAAGACTTAGTAGTAGTGCAATCACTCCTAGGACTGAGGGAAGGGAGTGATTTGAGTGAGAGTCTAGGTTGCTCCCAGGAAAAAGGAGAGGAAAAGAGTGATCTAATATAGTCCATTTCTTTAGGACTGGCAAAAGTGAGTGAGAGGAGTCCCACCTTAGATGGTGAAGGTGAGGGTGTGAGAGTGGGGAGCCAAGTGGAGCCCTTGATGCAAAAAGAGAGAGAAAATAAGAGAAATGCAGGTAGATGAGAAATAAGGGTGGAATCCATTACAAGTGAGTCAATGAATGCCAATGATTCAGACGTAGAGAAACTATCTCAGCACAATCAAGCTGTTATAAGTTCATTCTCTTTGGATGCTAAGGCATTTACTCATCCTGTCCCAGCATATCAAATTTTGGCTGGCCAGGGCAATGAGAATGCAGAAAGGATGCTGAACTTGGTGCACACCACTCAGTCAATGCAAAGAGCTAAGGATGCTATTACAGCTATGCCACCTAAAGGTGATGATGATATATTGACTATGGAACAAGTGAATCTGCTGATTTCTTTGGAGATGATAGTGCAAGTGTGGAAATCATGAAAATAGGGGGAGAAATAGGCACTGGTTCTAGATCTGGCCTTCCCTCATGGGCATTCTTTGGAGATGTTTTGAAGTTTAGATGGGACAACTTCTTGTGCCACAACCAACTTTCATCTTGACTTGCTTTACTGAGAAGACAAGTGACAGATTTTGCATTTGATGAATTGAAGTCAACTAGGTACAAATTTCCTTTTCTCACTCCAGTGAGAACCACTTTGTTGCTCCTTTTATTTGTCACAACATAGGCTTCTGAATTGAAGGTTACTGAATTGCCTTTATCACAAAGTTGGCTGATACTTAACAAATTATGCTTGAGACCATCCACTAAGACAACCTCCTCAATGATGACATTGTCTTTTGAAATCAAGCCATATCCCACAGTATAACCCTTGCTGTCATCTCCAAAAGTAATACTTGGTCCAGCTCTCTCCTTGAACTCTGTGAGCAGGGTAGAATCTCCAGTCATGTGTTTTAACATCCACTATCCAAGTACAACAGATTCTTTCTGTTTCCCTGCACACATCAAAACCAAATCAAGTTGATTTTGGTACCCAAGCTTCCTTGGGTCCTGCCTTGTTAGATTTCTTCTTTTGTTTCTTAGGTTTGATCTCATTTGACTTGGGGATATCAGATTCATCCTTAGTCATCTGAGTTGGACCTTTGACCAGTCATTAAAACAGAATTATCATGCACATTTTGATTAACAGGAAAAGGCATGCTATTTGCAAACATGTTATTCCAGTAAGGCATGCTAAATGGCATTTGAGGCATACTAAATGCAACATAATAAAGATTGGGTGCAAATGGCATATTAGAAAATTGTGCATTCATATTCTGTGCAGGCATAACATTCACAGGAATAGGAGGCATGGCATTCATGTTGGGAAAAAAAGATGGTACAAATATAGGAGTAGGCATAGCAAGTTTTTGACGCCCTCAATCTCGGGGTTAGGAAATGAGGACCCACACACCATTAATCTATAAATTAAATAAGCATAAACCCTAATTAGCTACTAACAGGATCAAACAGGATAAAGTGTGAGACAAGATTACAACTATCAACCATAGAATATAATTTACAACCCAAAATAAAACCAAATATACATAGTCGATCCCGGCTTGGAACCGACATATAACCCATTGTATCTTAACAACTCTTCCACTAAGCGCTTGCTCACTCAAAACCTGTACTACCTGCTCTGGCAACCGGAAGCCCTCTACACGATAGGGACCTTCAGGTATGCTCTTACGAGCAGTGCGCCTAAGCCTGGGCATCTTCTTGTTTAACTGCCATGGTTAGATTAAAACAAAACATATGAGCATAAAACTCAGTAAGTAACTAAAAAGCAGTTCTACGATATAAAATCCACAAGATACTTTACTGATCTCAGGGCATTCTACTTTATCAATTCTAGGTGGCAGATTTATATCTTTTAGGCTATGAAAGAGGGTTATGAAGAAAACTTTTGGCTTTCAAGGAACAAGGCTCAAGATAGGGTGGAAGCCGACATTCATCACAAATCATTAAAGGATCATAACTGATCTTTCAAATGGGAAGTGACAATTTTTTCATTATAGGGAATCAATTATATGATCAACAGAATCAAAATCAGTGTTCACAAGCTGTAAGCTTCACAATATCACAATCAACTCTTTTTCAAAGAAATATAAACCTTTTTCATTTTCAAAGAATCAATTACTGAGTAGGAAATTTCAATTCCTTTTTAAATATTTACGGAACCCTTGATTGGACTACTTTATCTCTCATTTCATAATAATAATACGGGTGATCAGCCCGTACCGACCTCCATCCGGTCTTTAAGGTACCGATGGCATAATTTCAGCCTTAAACTGGACTAGCCCCGCTAGCCTCTTACTATGACTGGACTAGTCCCACTAGCCTCTTACGTCCCAATCCAATCCATCAGGAATTCGTTTGGAAAACCTTGAGTTGGAAAAAGATAGGTTTACTAAATTCATTTTATCATTACCAAGAATATGATATCATTCAGACTCTTTCAAGTCGAAACTCATTCTTAAGTTTAATTTCAAGAATTCAAAGTTAAGGAAATGAATCAAGGATAAGCAAAGTTCAATTCTAGGGATTTTGATCAATGGTAACAAGGTACTCAAGTTAGGAAAATCAAAACCGTTTCAAGGATCAATAGAGTATAAGGTAAACAAGGAATGTAGCATCATTACAAGGGGTTCATAAAGGTACTTATAGGGTTTATAACAGTTCATGGTATAACAAGTATATAGGAAAAAAAATGAGTTACCAAGGGTTGGATCAATAAGCTTTTTAATAACAAGTTCACAAGATCAATGACGGGGTATCTCAAGAATTGATAACAGGGGTACATTACTTTACCAGTTCAATACTCTACATAGCATGAACAATATCCTCTTTTTAACCATTTACACAATTAAGTAGAGTTACTTGCCTGAATTCGCTTTCCTGAAGGTTGAACTACTGCCACCTAGTATACCTTTCCCTTTCCAAGCCTGAATGCCCTCACACTACGAATCTACAATCCAAAACCAAACCTTAATTAGTTTCTCAACTCACGTTCCCGGAATGTTCACTCAATACGATAACTCAATTTTACTTTTGACTCGAACTATACAAGTATAGCTTATACACACATGCACATAGCACAAAACACATTCTTTACTCATAGCTTTATATCTTTATATACTCAATAATCAACTTATATTCGCTTTTATCTCAACTATTCCTCAAATCAAACTATTATAACTCATATGAGTACACGATTCATTCACAACTAAATCTTTACGACCACAAGTATCACTTATAGTTCTTTAAAATCAAACAACTTAATTCCCCTTTTCTTTTATATCCTAATTCGAACTACATACCACAATCAAACAAACAAATCCATAGATATTCACATATACACACCCGATCATTCTTTCGATTATCAAAAACCAAGTTTTGACTTTTAATTCCTATGGCCTATTCGGCCTTATTGTACTTACTAAGCACAAAATCAATCAAATACTCACTTTAGCTCACATAAACACATAGCTCAATCAAAACCTTCAAAAGAATCATTTTTCTTTCTTTTAACATCAAAATTCAAACCACAACCCTATTTATACAATCGAATTTCTCAAAAATTACACCATGCAACTTTAGTTTTTTTAGCATGCAAAGATCTTGTTAAGAATTATACTAAATCTTCTCAATCATTTCTAACATAACCAACATTTAAGCTAACACCCTTTTATTTACCAACAAAATTCGAACCAAATCATACATATATACTTACATGCAATTCAAATTCATTCCTTAATTTAATCTAACACTCATTTTAATCATTATTTTCGAAATACACATCAAAACATCACTTAGTGACTCAAACCCTAATCGAATTTTCCAATTAAACATACATGCATTCACTTAGCATCAAACCAATCCCTTTTATACCCATTTTTTTCATTCGGCTATAACCACAAGTCACAATTCAAGAATCAAACAATGATATGCATCACTAATTCCTCTTTTAAATCAACATGCAATCTCATTTCTTACTAATTAAACTTAGTTTACACCAAGATCAAGTCACGAAATCCGATTCCCTTTTTATTAATACTAAACCAAACTACAACCTCAACATGCAACCACAAATTTTCATTTCAACTAAGTACATCATATTCCTAAAATCCCACCGGCTCTCCTTGGATCATGGACGGTGGTGGTCGAACTTAAGAGTGCCCATAACAGGTCTCCTCTTGAGTTTTAAACCACAAAAATTCACTTTATGCTCTCTTATGATCATATATCAAGAAATCATATTTTCTTGAACACAACCATGGAGATGGAACTATGAAACTTACATAAACACTTACATGCAAGTGGTGTTTGAGTAGAATATCGAAAATGATGGCTATGGATGATAAAATCTTTGAGTTTGGATTAGTTTTTGTTGTTGCATGTAAGAGAGAGAAGAGAGCTGGGAAGAGAGCCGAGAGAGAGATGAGTGTGATCGAAAGAGAGAGAGAGAGAGAGAGAGAGAGAGAGAGAGAGAGGGAGAGAGAGAGAGAGAGAGAGAGAGAAGAGTGTCACGGGAAAGAAAAGAAAGAAAGGGGGGAAGAAAACGAGCTAGTATATATAATAGAGGGAAGGGGTAATTTAGTAAATTACTAATCCCCATTTTAGTTTGATTCCCTTTCTCTTTATACTCCAATAAAATTAAATGTAAATATTAAATATATCTCTCTTAGAAAGTTGAAAAATATTGTGATTGATAGTTTTAAGACGTAGGTCTCGAAATTAGCTTTCCAACCATTACTCATAATAAACTTTTGAGCGTACGGTTGATTTTATACGATTTTTACAAGTTTATGCTAAAAATAGCATTTTAATATGTAAAATCATTTTAAAATGCAACGATCATGAAATAAATCCGTCTATATTTTTAGAAAGTCCCTAGGACTTTTTCGATGATTATAAAACAAATTCCACGCCATGACGTTACTCGAATAATTTTATAAAAATGTGCAAAGGTTCAATAAACCTTATTTAAATTAAACAATTCCCTTAAATCCATTTAAAAATTAACAGATCTCGTATTCATGCATACAAACAAGAAAGCACATATATTCACACATCACAACTCATGTCTGATCATAAAATTTTCCCTTTTTATCATTATTCCTCTTTACGTGTACCGGGTCACGTTCTGCCTGACGGCCTGATGCTCAGCGTTTTAATTACGCTTCTCAATTACCTTTACCAACCGACACGTCATTAGAACGTAATACTTACTTAAACATTTCATTTCACATATTAACACATATTCCATATTTTAAACACTTTAATCCCTTTTTAGGACGGGTTCCGTTCTACCTGACGGCCCGACAACACAGCTTAACTCCTAAGCTGACTCTTTAAATTGGAACGCATCTATCTATGCTCCCAGATACCAATATACAATAAAGACAATTAATCATCACTTAATCACATAATTTATAATCACATCACAGAAAGCATACTTGTCGTTACAAAGTTTACAATTAACAGACAGATGATTAACACTACCACACTTAACACAACTTTTTCTTGGAGCATATTTATCAGGTGTGTAGTTGTTATGTTTTTCAATCCCTACTTTCCCATTTCTATTTTTTTTCTTTTTAGTTTCTGTTTTAACCTCAATCTTTTCTAATCTGTCATTCAATTGCTTGATAGACAGATGACCAACATTCACTTTCTTCTCCTTCTTCACTTGACTTGATTCTCCTGAAACAAAGTTTTTGGAAACTGATCCATACTTTTCATTTAACTTGGCAAGTTTGGCTTTGCTCACAGGTTTGCTCACAGCCGACGAATGAAGATTTATGTCATTCGGCGGATAATCCTTTTGATTATCCGACGGATGACTCTCATCATCCATCGAGTCCACATCTGTTAGCAATCCTTCAACCAAATTGGATTCCAGCTTCTCCTTACTCTTTATCCAGGCTGCATCACAAAAGGACTCAATACCTTGAAATTTGGTGATTTGAGCATGAACATCTCTGAATGATTTCCATGCCTTAATCACCTCCTGCGTTCAAGTTGCTTCTTCAAAATCTCTTCTTTCTTCAAGGATTCAGTTAATTCCTCCTTAGCAATCTTACATTCTAGTTTCAATTTCTCAAATTCAATAAACTGAGACTCTAACACATTATTCCTCTCACTTAAAAACAGATTGTTTTCTTTAATTTTAGCATTTTCCTTAGTGAGAGACTTAAGAGTAACACGCAAATGATATAATTCTATAGACATATCATTAATTACATCATTACACTCAGCTTTAGATAAATGTGCTAAGTTAGTGGTGATTAACTGATTACTTGAAGAACTTGTCTCTGTTTCATCAGACTTGGCCATTAGGGCTAGATTGACATAGCTGACATCTTCATCTTCATCCAGACCATATGCTGCCCAGTCATTTTCTTGTGTAATAAAAGCCCTTTCCTTTTATTTGAGCAACTCAAAATACTTCTGTTTATAATCCACAGGCTCAAACTTCTTCTTGCTGGAATATGACTTTCTACACTCACTGGAAAAATGCCCTACCAAGTCACATTATCCACCATATTTCTATTTGGCTTAGCTGCTCCAAAGTTCTTCTTGAACTTAAGCTTGGAAAATCTTCTAGAAAGGAATGCAAGATTCCATTAATATCATCCATCTCATCTTGGCTCAATGAATCTTCATTTTCAGCTACCAGCCCCTTGCCCTTGTTTTCACAAACCTTTGTAGTAGACTCAACAGCTTCTACCTTCACCTCTTTCTTTTTCTCCAACTCAGCAACCAGTGTTATGGACCCCCCTTTCTTCCTTCCTTTCTCCATCCTCTCATCTTGCTCTATTTCAAGCTCATAGGTTTTCAGGATGCCATACAGCATCTCGAGAGTAAAATCCTTATAATCCTGAGAGTTTCTCAATGAGACTGTCATTGGTTTCCATTCCTTTGGAAGAGATCTAAGGAACTTGAGATTGGAGTCTTTTGTCTGATAGACTCTTCCATGCAACTTCAGAGCATTTGGCAGTTTTTGAAATCTACTAAAAATGTCCAAGAGAGACTCACTATCTTTACAATGAAAGTGCTCATATTGTTGAATTAACAGCTGCATTTTATACTCCCTTACTTGCTCAGTACCATCACATATAATCTAAATTGTATCTTAAACCTCCTTGGTTGTTTTGCAGTTAATGATGTTATCAAACATATCACCATCAACTCCATTGAATAATATATTCATGGCCTTCTTGTCTTTCCTGACTTGCTCAATATCAGGATCTGACCATTCATGCCTAGGCTTGGGAACAGATGGTTTATTGCCTGTTGTAGCTCTCATGGGCACATGAGGACCTCTCTCTATACAATCAACATAGGGCTCATCTTGAGAAAGAAGATGTAGGTGCATCTTTACCTTCCAGTGGTGATAATTGTCTTAGTCCAGAAATGGAATCTTCACTCCAACATCCTTCTTGTTCATCTTGCTGTTTTGTTGTGATCTTTAAACTCTATGTACTTCAAGAGCTTGCTCTGATACCAATTGTTATTCCCTACAAATACAACAAGAATTACGGAAGGGGGGTTGGATGTAATTCTGACTACTTTTTGAGATTTATGAAAAATGGTTCTAAATTGATTTATATCTAACTGCTTGATTTGTAAAGTGCGGAATACATAGTTAAGTTAATCAAACATAAAGTAATAAAAACTCAGGTCCTTAAAACTTTCTGGTGGATTTGAATGTATGCACCAGATATATATATATATATATATATATATCAAGAGAACCCTGTGACGCTTGAATAGCTCACAGCTGCTTTACAAGTGAAAAACTAAACTTGGAGAGAAATGCTACAGGATACAGCTTACAAATGTTTCTCTGCTAAAATGTGTTTTAGCTTAGTCTTTTGTTGTTGTTGTTGTTTTTGTTGTTGTTGTTGTTCTACTTGCTACACTTGGTTTATATATCACCAAGTTTACATAGAATAAGACAAGATAATAAAACAAAACCTATCCAGTCTAACCCCATGCTACTTCACTACTCTATTCCAGCATCTTTGAAAATCTTCATAATTTGCATGGAAATGGTAATGCTTCTTTGTTCTCAAAACCCTGCTAAACAGGCTGCCATATTCCTTTTACAAACACTCGATGCATGTGACTGTGTTGTCACTGTCAACAGATGTTTGAATTGATCATCCGTCGGGTACATGCTTGTTATCCATCGGGTAGCCCTGTTGATCATCCGTCGGGTAGCTTTGTTAATCATCCGTCGGGTAGTCATTTATCACTTGACTCCATTTTATTTGTGCAGAATTATAAGACATCTAATATTTACATTTAATTAACCTATTCTACACATCTACTAGTAGTCTACATGATTCATGAGCTACTACAGAATCTTATACAAAGTTGTTTGCAGAAATGTGCTTCATGACTTATTGTTTATATAAGCTACTCACCCAATGGATATCAATTAGTCATCCGTTGGGACTATATTGAATCATCCATCGGGACTATAATTGATCATTCATTGGGTGCTACAAAATTCACTAAGTTAAATCTACTAAGGTGTTTTATTAAGCTTATCATCAAGTACACAACATCTTCCTGACACTCTCATTCATCAAATCCAGGAAATATATAATGCCATTCAATCTACAACAAATGCAGGCACCAAGCAGCTTCTACAAGCACATCTTAATTCTCTACATCTGCATCAAATCCAAGGCTTCCAACACAATCAGGATATCATTTCTATCAAAATAGAGATCACTCAAGTGAAGAAGGATATAGCTGAAAGATTAGATGCAAAACTTCCAGAAGCTACAATGCTTGATGTTAAAAGATAAATAAGGAAGAACACTGATATTGCAACCAAGGTGGACTCCTTGGAGAAAAGAATGACAGCAATGGAAGCCTCTCTAACAGCTATACATCTATATCAGGCACAACAAACAGACCTGCTTCAAAGGCTAGTGGCAGAACAAATCCCTTCTTCTACTCAACTTGCTGATAACAAAACGGGGGAGAAAGAAACCTCTTCTAAGAGGGAGAAATCAAGCTCAATTGTCTCATTCAGTCAAGGGGGGTCAAGAAGTGAGGGGGAGCAAAAAGTGCTAAATATACAAGTCAGCAAAGTGATTGTGCCAACAATTGCTTTCACAAAGCCACCAGTGTTGGATAACATTGATCTAATCCAAAGAGCAGCTGAAAAGCTTGAGTTCACATCAAATCCCAAGATGCTTAATATTACAACTTTAGATAAGGAAATAAAAGAAAAACAGAGAAAGATAGATGCAGATATCCAAAAAAAGTTTGGGCCAATTCAGAAACCAGATAAAGTCTTCAGTCATCACTCTCAAGTCATGAAAATCTCTATGAATGACATAAGTATGAACTATCTGTAAAGGGGTCAAACTTCCTGCATCAAATCTCCAAAGAAAGATCTCATTAAAGGCCAAAAGGAACTATCCTAAGTTTTCAGACAAGAATCCTATGGATACAGTGTTTGAAACACCTAGGCCAGATGAGAAGAAGCTGCTGGCTAGAAAAGGAGAACTGCAAAAATTTACAGAAATGGTAAGGAGATTTGTGTGGTGGTTGGACACCCACTGTTTGTGGAAGCTAATAAGGAAGAGAAACAAAGAATCACGCTAGAAAAAAAGCAAGCTGCTTTGGATGCTAAGAAGCAAAAGCAAAAGAAAGAACAAGCTGCTATCTTGGCCAAGCTTCAAGCTGTAAAAACCACAACTTCATGTACAACCAACTGTAATTACTGAACCTAATGATCTGAAAATGCAAGAAAAACTACAGCAGAAAAGAAGATTTAGATACAAACTCCATTCCAAGAGGAAAGTGAACTTTAATGATAAGGAATTGGAAGACCAATTTCCCAAAAAGCCTACAACTACAACTCAGGCATCAAAACCCTCAGTGGTATTTGAAGAATTCAAAGTGGTTGATCAAACAAGGAATATTCATGGTGAATCAATTTGTTAGATATATTTGATAATGTCATGTGTAATATGATTTTTGTTTAGTTTTCAGATCTTACCTTACAGGACAAATCAATACTTAACTGGAAATCAGCATTTATACTGAAGACAGAACTTAAGATATCAGAACTTAAGTTATCAAAACTTAAGGTTCAGAAGATATTTATCAGGAGATAATATTAGGACTTAAGATGACTTTCAGATAAGGCAGGCGGCTGATTTAAAGGAAAGAAGATCGAGACTAAGAGCAAAAGAATTGTGCATGAAGAAGGAATTCTATAAAGAATAGAATACTTGGAAGAAAAGATAACTAGTTGATATATTTTAGGAAGCAGAATTATATTCCATATCAATTAGAAGGTTATCTTGTAACTGTGTAGTATATAAACACAGGCATAGAGGTTACACTATAAGTGTTACGATTATCGAAGTTATTTTTCTTTGTAGCTCTAGCAGCTCTCGTGATAATTTGTTCATCATTGAGAGAGGATAGTTCTATATTGTAACAGAGTTTATTGTGTTGAATAAAATCTGTAATCTGTTACTTGAGTTCTTATATTCGATTTGATTCTGATAAACACTGTATTCAACCCCTTTCTACAGTGTGTGTGACCTAACAAGTGGTATCAGAGCTATCTGTTAACACACATACAGTTTAAGATCCAAAAACAATCATGTCTGAAGAAGAAACTCCAACCAAGCCCACCAAAACTGAAGAACCTCCAAAAACCATACCAATACTCGATATGAGACTATAAGAATTCCCATATTGAAACCTTCTGAGTATTCCATATGGAAAGTAAAGATGGCTATGTTTCTAGAAGCTACAGATCCAAAATATCTCGGCAGGATTTATGAAGGACCACATATGCCAACCAAACTCTCTGTGGAAGTTGCAGGTCAGCCAGCAAAGTCTGTACCAAAGGAGAAAAGTGATTACACTGCTGAAGATATCTCGTCATTTGCAAATGATGCAAAGGTAAGACACTTGCTGCATAGTGCCATTGATAATGTCATGTCAAACATGGTAATTAACTGCAAGACTGCAAAAGAGATATGGAATGCTTTGGAAACAAGGTGTCAGGGAACTGATTCAATCAAGAAGAACAGGAAGACAATACTCACTCAAGAGTATGAGCAGTTTGACTCAAAGCCTGATGAGTCATTAACTGATTTATATGACAGATTTGTCAAACTCTTGAATGCTCTGTCACTAGTTGACAAAGAGTATGATATTGAAGATTCAAATCTTAAATTCCTGTTAGCTCTTCCTGAAAGATGGGATTTGAAGGCCACAATAATAAGAGACAGCTATGCCCTTGAGAAAACAACTCTTGTTGAAATTTATGGGATGCTCAAGACTCATGAACTTGAGATGGAACAAAGAAGCAAGAGGAAGGGAAGAAAGTCAAGGACAGTTGCCTTTGTGGCTGAGGAGGAAAGTCCCAAAGAAGCTGCCTCAAGGAAAGTCAAGGGAAAGGCTCTCATCACAAAGTCTGATACTGAGTCATCAAGTTCTGATAGTGATGATGACTCAGAAACTGAAAGTCTACCTGGGATTGACCCTGATGAGGAGATGATGAAGCTGTGTGCTCTTATGGTGAAAGGGATCATAAAGATTGCATACAGGAAATTCAGGAGAGGAAATAAGTTTTCCAGGAAAGGTGCAAGTTCTGATAAGAAAGGTTTCAAAAAATCTGAAGGAAAAGGAGGAAAGTCTGACAAAGGAGATTACTCAAATGTTAAATGCTACAACTGTTGGATTTTAATCGTAGCGGAGGCATGGTAAAACACTTTTACACATATAAAATCCAAATAAAAACATATAAATCGTGATTAAAACATATGAATCGATTACTAACCTTTAATAGCGATCCAAAAGCAACGATCGGAGATCCTTAGCAGCTGCTCCTCAAACGTGAAGCACTCCACCGGTATCCACCAAGAAAATGATGATAAGGAGGAGGAGGTGGAGAGAATTAGGTTTTCTCAAAATTTTTGGGTTAGAATAAAAATAGGGTTTATAATAGTATATTTATTGGCAAAATTTTCAGCTGAAATTTTCCCATAAAATATTATTATTATTAACCCATTTATTATTCTCATTAATAATTAAAACACCTTTTAATTATTAATCCTTTTTCCAAACAATTTAGAAATAATTCTCTCTCTTGATTTAATTTCCAAAAATTAAATTCTTAATTAATAATATTAAGAACTTTTCTTAATTAATTTCTAATCACTTAAATCTCATTTAATCAATTATTAAATTTTCCAATTAATTATTTATTTCATAAATAAATAATTATCAGCCATTATTAATTAATTCCTCCACCATTAAATCATTCTTTTTTTATGGTGTGACCCTGTAGGTTCAATATTAAGCCGGTAGTAGAAATAAATAATAATAAAACTATTTTATCATTATTTATATAAATTCTCTAATTTATTAAATATGATTAATTAATTAATCATATTTATTCTACATCGTGAGGGATACTTCTCAGCATATCGCGACTATCCGGATAATACGAATTCACTGCTTAGAATACCAAGAACCTATTCAGTGAATAGTTATCGTACAATAAACTCCTTCTACCCTACAATGTCCTGATTAAATACAAGGCATGGATCTTGTGTCAAGTCTATCTAATTTAATCACTTGCTTACCATTTACTATGCTTAGTTCTATGCAAATTAGAAACTCCTTTCTAATTTCATTCACTCTGGCTAGAGATTCCTGAACTACCATAAGTGGATCAGCCTTGAACATTCGCTTCCTTCACTGGAAGGGGTAGATCCTTTATTGATCATACACTATCTTCGTGTACAAATTCCTATACCCAGTAGAGCCCTAATAATTGTCCCTGGAGACTAAGAACTAAATCAAAGCATAGTTCAGTGTACACAAGATGACTATGATGACCTCAAGTCTAAGGATACTTGTACAACTATCACTATGTGAACAACTGCTGACACGTGAGTGAACCCCATCAGTTGTTCAGCCGTGCGAGTCATGTTCAGTGAACTTATTCTATAATAAGCACCTAAATACTAGATATAGTGTCACCACACAAATGTCTATGAGAACAGACATCCTTCATAATGAAGCAAGCATAGTATGTACCGATATTTGCGGATTATTAATTACCAGTTAGTAATCGTATGATCAGGAACTATTTAAGTTTAGAGTTATCATCTTTTAGGTCTCACTATTATGATCTTATTTAAACACTTAAATAGATAGAGCCCGTAATAAAAACAAAACAAGTCTTTTATTAATATCAATAAAATCAAAACAAATTACATAAAAAGTTATTCCTAAATCCTAATACATGATTGGACTTAGGACATATTCCTTTCAATCTCCCACTTGTACTAAAGCCAATCACTCTGGTATCTAATACCCATCTTGTCTTTATGACGATCAAAGTGACTCTGAGAAAGTGGCTTTGTGAGTGAGTCTGCTACGTTGTTATGTGTGTCAACTCTCTCGACGTTGACATCTCCTCTTTCAACAATCTCCCTAATCAGATTAAAGCGCCGCAGGACATGTTTGGAATTTTTATGAGACCTAGGTTCCTTGGCTTGTGCTATTGCTGCGTTGTTATCACAATACAACACAATAGGCTCTTTGACGCTAGGAACAACTCCTAACTCAGAAACAAATTTCCTCATCCAAACAGCTTCTTTTGCAGCCTCACTTGCAGCTATATATTCTGCTTCCGCTGTGGAGTCAGCCGTTGTCGACTGTTTGGAACTCTTCCAACTTATTGCACCACCATTTAGAGTAAACACGTACCCTAACATGGATTTGCTATCACTCTCTGATTGAAAACTAGAGTCAGTATTACCCTCTATTTTCAACTCAGATTCACCGCCAAAAACAAGAAAAATGTCCTGAGTCCTTCGCAAGTACTTAAAGATGTTTTTCACTGCTTTCCAGTGGTCTTCACCTGGATTGGACTGATATATGCTCGTCACACTAATTGAATAAGCAACATCAGGCCTTGTACACAATATCGCGTACATGATAGATCCTATTGCTGAAGCTTAAGGAATCTTACTCATACGCTCTCTTTCCTCAGGTGTCTTAGGAGACATTTTTTCGGAAAGGGACACTCCATGACTCATCGGTATGAGACCTCTTTTGGAGTTTTCCATGCTAAACCTTTTAAGCACTTTCTGGATGTATGTACCCTGGGTAAGACCTATCATTCTTCTAGATCTATCTCTATAGATCTTCATACCGAGAATATAGAATGCTTCTCCCAAGTCCTTCATGGTGAAGTTCTTTGATAGCCATACTTTGACTGATTGCAGCATCAGTATATCATTTCCTATAAGAAGTATGTCATCCACATATAATACAAGAAATGTTACCGCACTCCCACTAACCTTCTTGTAGACACATGGTTCATCCATATTTTTGATAAAATTAAACTCTTTGATTGTCTCATCAAAACGGGTGTTCCATCTACGAGAAGCTTGCCTTAAACCATATATGGTTCGCAGCAGCTTACACACTAGGTGTTCATTTCCTTTGGGAAAAAAACCTTCCGGCTGTGTCATATACACTTCCTCCTCAAGTTCCCCATTGAGGAAGGCCGTTTTCACGTCCATTTGCCAGATCTCATAGTCGTAGTAAGCAGCAATCGCAAGCAAAATCCGAATTGATTTTAATAGGGCTACAGGCGAATAGGTTTCATCAAAGTCAATCCCTTGTCTTTGATTAAATCCTTTTGCCACTAGCCTAGCCTTATAGGTCTCCACCTGGCCATCTGCTCCAATCTTTCTCTTATATACCCACTTGCACCCAATAGGCTTAACACCTTCAGGCGCTTCAACCAGAGTCCATACTTGGTTGGTATATATAGATTCTATTTCGGATTTCATGGCACTATGCCATTTCTCTGAGTCAACACTACTCATAGCCTCATTATAGGTCTTAGGGTCGTCTTCATCAATGATTGACAACTCATTGTCATTCTCAATGACAAGGCCATAATACCTCTCAGGTTGGCGAGACACTCTCTCTGACCTATGAATGGGCTGTTCCACAGAAGGTTGTTCAGTCTGAACAGGTGTTTCCACTTGAACCGTAGTAGTTTGTGCTTCTTGAACTTCATCAAGTTCAATTTTTCTCCCACTGTTTCCTTCAAGGATAAACTCCTTTTCCAAGAAGGTAACATGTCTGGAGACAAACACCCGATGATCGGTGTAAAAGTAATACCTTAAAGTCTCTTTAGGATATCCCACAAAACTACATTTTACGGATCGAGATTCCAGCTTATCTGGGTCAACTTTCTTGACATAAGCTGGACATCCCCAAATCTTAACGTGTTTAAGACTCGGTTTCCTTTCTTTCCATATCTCATATGGAGTTTGAGGAACAGATTTGGAAGGCACTTTATTCAGTAAATATGCTGAGTTTCCAATGCATAACCCCATAGGAATACTGGAAGATTTGCATAGCTCATCATGGACCAAACTATGTCTAACAAAGTTCGATTTCTCCTTTCAGATACCAATCTGGAGGCGTCCACTGGGAGACTATACCATTTACTTTGAGATAATCCAGAAACTCTCCATTCAAGTATTCACCATCTCGATCTAATCTAAGAATTATAGTACTATGTTTGGTTTGTTTCTCCACTTCATACTTATACTCTTTGAACTTTTCAAAGGCTTCAGACTTGTGTTTCATCAAACACATATCCGAATCTAGATCTATTATCCATGAAAGTAATGAAGTATGAAAATCCACCCATGGCTTGCGTAGACATTGGTCCACATACATCTGTGTGTACCATTCCTAGCAAATTTGCAGCCCTCTCTCCATGTCTACTAAATGGAGACTGCAGTGCCACAATGAAGTGAGATTTTCATCATCCCTTTTCTTTTATTAGTTTATTCAATCTGAAGTAAATTATGTCACATTTATACAGACCATTATTTAAAGTACCACGTCCATAAAGAATATTATCTCTAAGAATAGAACATTCATTATTCTCAATAATAAATGAAAATCCAGCCAAGTCTAACATGGGAATAGAAATAATATTCCTCACAATCGAGGGAACAAAATAACAATTATTTAAAACAATAGTCTTTCCCGTAGGCATATGTAAACTAAATGATCCTACAGCTATGGCCGCAACCCTTGCTCCATTGCCCATACGTAGAATCACCTCATCTTTTTCAAGATTCCTACTTCCCTTTAGTCCTCGCAACGAATTGCAAATATGAGAACCACGGGCGGTATCTAATACCCAAGTAGAAATTTGACCTAGTGACATATTAACTTCGATCATGAACATGCCTGAATCAGAAGCGGTAGTCTTACTACCCTTCCTCTTCTTCAATTCTGCAAGGTAAACCTTACAGTTTCTCTTGCAGTGCCCTAACTTGTTACAGTGAAAGCATACAGCTAAATTAGGATCAGTCAACTTGTGAGCATCTAGTATGCTCCTGAGTGATAGTGCAGAAGACATAATATAGTAAATCTGTAAATGATAAACACATAACAACACTTAGCAAATATTCAATTTCATTTCAAAACACTATATGAATCGGGTCTTTATTCATGAGTGGCTCCCACTAGTTTATCTAATTTATTCAACCCCCTACATGAAAAAATTAAGCATTCATAATGCTAGTGGGAATAGGGATCCTATATTCCATTACACAACCCCGGTTGTAGCACGAACTGCCATGTAATATTCAATAGGCAGACAACTCTTGTCAATTACATCTTATGTTATTCCCTAATCAAACTTTAGCCTCTTGAATAATTGAGTCACGGCTGTGGCACGACAAACTCAATATTCTAAGTCAAGTCTAACCCAACATTCCGTACATTTGAATCAGTATCCAACGGCCCACGGCTGTGGCACGTACCGACCTTTAGATTCTTATTCAATGTACACATCTCTATGTAATAGACAAGTATTTCTTATTTCAAAATCAAAGCCCTCGGCTATAGCACGAACCGACAATGATTTAAAAATAAGAACTACTTTTCTATCATATTGGAAGGCTATGACCGACACAAGCCCGTTGTGTCATTGGCCAATTACTACTTGATATTATTTAATTTTAGAGGGATTATATTACGTTACAATCATAATCATATTATAAAGAGATTCTTCCTTTTAAATTAAATATTTCAAATCAATAATCAATAATCAGATGATTCCCAGATCGGGTGGAGCATTGTCAAGAGGCGTCACTTAATAACCCTTTCTTACAGATAGAAATCTGTTGTTGACAGAATCATCCTTTCTCTCATATCGAAAATTCATATTCAATTACGTGTTTCATAAACACAAGAATCTCATGATTGTATTCATAATATTATTATTAAGGTTATGAAACAATTTCACTATACTAGATTGTCTAACAAACGCCTTATGTTCATTTAAGTTCACCTAAATCTATCATCGCATGATAAACTAAGCATATATCACATATATAAACATGAATAAACGTCAAGGTAGGCATGTTATATCATCTAGCATAATGTTCTAAGCATTATACATCTCTATGTATCACATGAAGCATTTAAAAGCAATTAAAACAGTCAAAAACAGCTTTAAAACACTTCCGGAAATATAAACAGTTCAAAACTTTTATATAAAATAAAATTTGATCACTCCATTAGATCCGTCTCGGAAAAACGAATCCAACGATATATTGCACGCCTAAAACGGAGTTACGAAACTCCCAGAAATCAAATTTAAAAATAACAGATGGGCTGTAACGCATTACTGGAACGCGTTACTAGCTCTGTAACGCATTCCGGTGATGTGTTACAATCCTTTTAAGCCATTAAAAGGTGTAACGCATTCCGTGAATGCGCCACAGGGTGTAACGCATTCCCGGAATGCGCGACACCCCGCACGCGCCTGCAGCAGCCGCCGTGTCTGTCTTTCTCGAACTCCGTGCGCCGTACCTGACAGCTGTGTCTGTTCCTTGCTTTACTTCATTTCCGTGCCATCAGCACCACATTCAACAAATGCAGATATATGCATACTTTATATTATATATATATGTGATTATTTAATTACAAATTTAATTACAACAACTTCAAAAATTCATAATAAATAATCTATACATCATAAAATTATAAGAAAAATACCCAGACGATCTACAACACTTGTAGAACCCAGATCAACATTCAAAATTATTCTGAGAAACGATTTCTCATCAGACATAATTAATCCATAATATAACTTGTAAAAATCATATTTAATTCATACAACCACATAAAATTCTGAAAATTTTACCACAGATCTATATGCATACAACCTATGCTCTGATACCATTGTTGGATTTTAATCGCAGCGGAGGCATGGTAAAACACTTTTACACATATAAAATCCAAATAAAAGCATATAAATCGTGATTAAAACATATGAATCGATTACTAACCTTTAATAACGATCCAAAAGCAACGATCGGAGATCCTTAGCAGCTGCTCCTCAAATGTGAAGCACTCCACCGGTATCCACCAAGAAAACGATGCTAAGGAGGAGGAGGAGGTGAAGAGAATTAGGTTTTCTCAAAATTTTTGGGTTAGAATAAAAATAGGGTTTATAATAGTCTATTTATAGGCAAAATTTTCAGCTGAAATTTTCCCATAAAATATTATTATTATTAACCCATTTATTATTCTCATTAATAATTAAAACACCTTTTAATTATTAATCCTTTTTCTAAACACTTTAGAAATAATTCTCTCTCTTGATTTAATTTCCAAAAATTAAATTCTTAATTAATAATATTAAGAACTTTTCTTAATTAATTTATAATCAATTAAATCTCATTTAATCAATTGTTAAATTTTCCAATTAATTATTTATTTCATAAATAAATAATTATCAGCCATTATTAATTAATTCCTCCACCATTAAATCATTCTCTTTTTATGGTGTGACCCTAAAGGTTCAATATTAAGCCGGTAGTAGAAATAAATAATAATAAAACTATTTTATCATTATTTATATAAATTCTCTAATTTATTAAATATGGTTAATTAATTAATCATATTTATTCTACATCGTGAGGGATACTTCTCAGCATATCGCGACTATCCGGATAATACGAATTCACTGCTTAGAATACCAAGAACCTATTCAGTGAATAGTTACCGTACAATAAACTCCTTCTACCCTACAATGTCCTGATTAAATACAAGGCATGGATCTTGTGTCAAGCCTATCTAATTTAATCACTTGCTTACCATTTACTATGCTTAGTTCTATGCAAATTAGAAACTCCTTTCTAATTTCATTCACTCTGGCCAGAGATTCCTGAACTACCATAAGTGGATCAGCCTTGAACATTCGCTTCCTTCACTGGAAGGGGTAGATCCTTTATTGATCATACACTATCTTCGTGTACAAATTCCTATACCCAGTAGAGCCCTAATAATTGTCCCTGGAGACTAAGAACTAAACCAAAGCATAGTTCAGTGTACACAAGATGACTATGATGACCTCAAGTCTAAGGATACTTGTACAACTATCACTATGTGAACAACTGCTGACACGTGAGTGAACTCCATCAGTTGTTCAACCGTGCGAGTCATGTTCAGTGAACTTATTCTATAATAAGCACCTACATACTAGCTATAGTGTCACCACACAAATGTCTATGAGAACAGACATCCTTCATAATGAAGCAAGCATAGTATGTACCGATCTTTGCGGATTATTAATTACCAGTTAGTAATCCTATGATCAGGAACTATTTAAGTTTAGAGTTATCATCTTTTAGGTCTCACTATTATGATCTCATCATAATCCATAAAAAGCTTTACTCTAAACTATGGTATATCTTATTTAAACACTTAAATAGATAGAGCCCGTAATAAAAACAAAACAAGTCTTTTATTAATATCAATGAAATCAAAACAGATTACATAAAAAGGTATTCCTAAATCCTAATACATGATTGGACTTAGGACATATTCCTTTCAACAACTATGGTGAGAAAGACCACATATCTCCAGATTGCAGAAAAGGGAAAAGTGACAAAGGCAAGGCTCTTGTCACAAAGAAGGAAAGCTGGTCAGATGCTTCAGATTTTGAGGATGAGGAAAACTATGCCTTGATGGCAAATGCTAATAGCAGTTCTGATACTGCTGACTTAAAGGTACCTCAAACTACTTATGCCTTTCATACTGATGATATTACTGAGTTGATAAGATATCTTAAAACCATGTTCATTAGTTATAAAGATCAAAATTTAACATATGAAAGATTAACTTCTAAAAATCTTGCTTATAAAAAGAGGAATGATTATTTAGAAAAAGAGTTAGTCATGTTCTATCAAACTCAGAAAGATAGAGATGATGCCTTTTATGTTAGGGATGATGTGTTAAAAATGAATGAATCTCTAAAAACTGAGTTAGAAAAGGAAAGAAGGATTATCAGGACTTGGACTAACTCTGGTAAAGCAACTCAGGATATTCTTAGTAGTGGAAACTAGAAAGTGGGCTTAGGTTATGGAGATGATAAGAACAGTAAGGGAACTATAGAAACTGAGCCTACAATTGTTAAACAAAAACCAAAGGTAAATCCTGTTAAGTTTGTAACTGCAAAGTCTGATATTGAGAACTCAGAAGTTAAGGAGAAAGTTACTTCTGACAAACCTAAACAGGATAAGCCAACTGAAGTTAACATAGGCTTAATGACTAAGAAGCAGCTTAAGCATAAGCTGAAAGATGTTAAGAATGTAAACAAGGTAAAGCCACCTAGGAAAAATAGGAATGGAAAGGAAGGTGTGAATAAAAGTAACAATTATAAGCTTGTTCCTAATGCTCCTACAAAAACATGTCATAACTGTGGAAACTCTAACCATCTGGCTTCTTTTTGCAGGAAGAATAAGAAGATAAAATCCTTACCTTCAAAATCAGGAGTTAAGAGTCATTCTGTTAGATATAGGCCACAAAATCCTTATTTTCATTGTGGTAGTTTATGGCATTCCATTTATACTTATAAGGAATATCATAGTCTGTACTATGATTATTATCAATTAAAACCTTCTTTAAAGAAAGTTAGCATTATTCCTTCCAGTGTAAATTCTGATGCAAAGTCTAATATTGCAAATTCTAATAATAAAACTGTTAACATAAACTCTGATGCTAAATCCGCTGTAAATATTAACAAACTTAAAAAGGCCAAAGGATCCAAGCAAGTATGGGTCCTTAAAACTAATCATTAGTGGTCTTTGTGATTGCAGGGCAACAGGAAAAATATCCTAGTTCTGGACAGTGGATATTCAGGACATAAGACTGGAAATAAAGCCCTGCTATCAGACTTTGTGGAGAAAGCTGGCCCAGGTGTTTCGTATGGAGATGGCAACATTGGAAAAACTCTGGGATATGGCAATATCAATCTTGGGAATGTCATCATTGAAAAAGTAGCTCTGGTCTCAGGACTTAAACACAATCTGCTAAATGTGAGTCAAATCTGTGATAAAGGTTATCATGTAGATTTCTTTGAAGAACATTGTGAAGTTGTAAGTAAATCTACAGGAAAAGTTGTAGGATTTTATACATCACAGAAGCATGGTAAAACATTTTCTTGATATAAAATCCATATAATCGCATATAAATTGTGAATAAATCGAGGGATCAATTACTAACCTTTAAAAGGGATCCAATAATGATGAACGGAGATCCCTAGTAGCTGCTCCTCAAATGTGAAGCACTCCATCGGTATGCACCAAGAGATCAAAGTAATGGAGGAAGAAGGGGTTGAGAGAATTAGGGTTTTCTTTCTTTTTCCTTGGTTGAGGTAAATAGGGTTTATAATAGTATATTTATAGGCAAAAATTTCAGCTAAAAATTTTCCCATAAAATATTATTATTATTAACCCTTTAATTGATTATTCTTATTAACCAATTAACTAATAATTAAAACACCTTTTAATCATTAATCCTTTTTCTAAACACTTTAGAAAATAATTCTCTCACTTGATTTAATTTCCAAAAGTTAAATTCTTAATTAATAATATTAAGAACTTTTTCTTAATTAATTTATAATTAATTAAATCTCATTTAATCAATTATTAAATTTGCTAATTAATTATTTATTTCACAAATAAATAATTACCAGCCATTATTAATTAATTCCTCCACCATTAAATCATTTTCTTTTATGGTGTGACCCTGTAGGTTCAATATTAAGCCGGTAGTAGAAATAAATAATAATAAAACTATTTTATCATTATTTATAAAAATTATCTAATTCATTAAATATGATTAATTAATAAATTAATCATATTTCTTCTACATCGTGAGGGATACTTCTCAGCATATCGCGACTACCCGGATAATACGAATTCACTACTTAAAAATACCAAGAACCTATTCAGTGAATAGTTACCGTACAATCAATTCCTTCTACCCTGCAATGTCCCGATTAAATACAAGGCATGGAACTCGTGTCAAGCCTATCTAATTTAATCATATGCTTTCCCATTCTCTATGCTTAGTTCTAATTAATACGAACTAGAAACTCCTTTCTAATTCCATTCACTCTGGCCAGAGATTCCTGAACTAGCATAAGTGGATCAGCATTGAACATTCTCTCCTTCACTGGAAGGGGTAGATCTTTTATTGATCATACACTATCTTCGTGTACAAATTCCTACACCCAGTAGGGCCCTTATTATTGTCCCTGGAGACTAAGAACTAAACCAAAGTATAGTTCAGTGTACACAAGATGACTATGATGACCTCAAGTCTAAGGATACTTATACAACTATCACTATATGAACATCTGCTGACACGTGATTGAACTCCATCAGTTGTTCAGCTGTGTGAGTCATGTTCAGTGAACTTATTCTATAATAAGCACCTACATACTAGCTATAGTGTCACCACACAAATGTCTATGAGAACAGACATCCTTCATAATGAAGCAAGCATAGTATGTACCGATCTTTGCGGATTACTAATTACCAGTTAGTAATCCTACGAACAGGAACTATTTAAGTTCAGAGTTATCATCTTTTAGGTCTCATTATTATGATCTCATCATAATCCATAAAAAGCTTTACTCTAAACTATGGTATATCTTATTTAAACACTTAAATAGATAAAGCCCGCAATAAAACAAAAATAAGTCCTTTATTAATATCAATGAAATCAAAACAGATTACATAAAAGTTATTTCTAAATCATCATACATGATTGGACTTAGGACACATCTCTTTCAATCTCCCACTTGTACTAAAGCCAATCACTCTGGTATCTAATACCCATCTTGTCTTTATGACGATCAAAGTGACTTTGAGAAAGTGGCTTTGTTAAAGGGTCTGCTATGTTGTTATGTGTGTCAACTGTAATATCCGGGATATATCGTGTAATTATTGTTGCTAATAGATAATTATTATATGTATTCAGTATCTATTCTGTGAATTATTTGTTAAGTGTTAAATATGTTTGAATGTTTAAAAATGTTATTAATTAAGTATTTCAATTTTTATATGTTCCAAATAAAATATAGATAATTGTCATATCTTCTTAATTATTTTTATGTTGATTTGTGAATTTATAGGAATCATATGAATTTTATAAAATCTTTTTCCGGGTATTTAAAATCTATTTTATAAAAACGGGAACCAACCACCGTCACCCGTTGTTACGTTTTTAGAACCCGAAACTCTTCCGAGAACTCCTTCCTAACCTAATTGCAATATTCCGAGCATTTTCCATGTTTCGACTTTTTCGATCCGGCGTACGGTTTGTCCTGCGTGGGTCCCGGCGTAACATTTTCGATACAATATTCATTTCGGTAAATCAATAAAACTCGTATTTTCGATAAACGGGAGCTTTTTATTAAACTATCACAATTATCACCTCGTAATACGTGTAACCAGGTGCTGAGACCAAGACAGCAGTACAAATTGTACTGGTTTGGATAATTATCCCGAAAACCGATACCGTTTGGATCAGTTTTTATAAATAAACGTACCGTTTTATATCCGGAATGATCCAACGGGATACTAAATTCCCATAATTATAAATAGCCTCTACCGTATTTTATTTTGTACCAGAAATCATTTGCAAACAGTATTTACAGAGTTTTTACAGAGAAAATACTATAATTATATTTTGTTCTTCGTAATCAAACACAAATTCGAAGGCGTTATCGATATCCGATTTTGGCGTACATATACTCAAAACGAAGCTACTAAAATCTAGAATCCAAATCTTCCATCAATTTCTACCCAGAAATATCAGGTGATTTCATATTTAATTATTTATATTCGAATTTCTTGGAATTTAAATTATGAATTTTTGTACGGATGATTGTTTGAATGATTTGATGATTGTATGTTGCAGAGCTTGTTTTCCTGATCATTTTGGTATATTATACTCTTGATTTGGAGTTCAATAACATGTTTAATTTTGGGTTTGATTCTCGAAATTTAGAAATTAGGGTTTATATTACCTTAAAATGTTTTCAATTCAATTTGGGGAAATCTTTGTTAGGGGTTTTCAGTTGATCTGGATGGGTTCTTTGTGTTCCTTATCAAATTTGCAATCGAACCATGTATTTATATCATACAAACGATTCCTGAAAAGTATGGAGTTGTCTTTTAAAGTTTTTTGCCGGATTTTATTTAAGCTCGCCGGATTTTCTTTGAATTTGGCCGGAAAAGCTGCCTGGGCCGTTGTTACTCGATGTTAATCGACTGGCAGAGATGCTGGGGTGGTGTGTAATTGATTGGAGCTAATAAATCAAAAGAAACGATTCGAAATAGGCTTGAATCGAGGTCGCCGGAGCTTCCCGACCTAGCCGGATTCTGCAAAATTTCCGGCGGGTCTGGGTTGTTCTTGGCAACCCGACTGTTGACCTGTTTCCCTGATTTTCGACCCGCTTTCAATCTTCTTTTGCTCAGTTGCATTTCCAAATCCTGTTTCTGGGATTTTCTTTTTAAAAATAAATCAAAAATTCTATTTTTATTTCCTAAAATTCATTTTTAATTCCAAAAATACTTTCAATGATTTAAAAATTTAGAAATAAATTTGAATTATTTATTTAATTAATTTTAATTAATAAATAAATATTTAATTAGTCAATTAATTTAAATATTAATTGATTAATTGATTTAATTATTTATTAATTAATTTTAATTGATTATTTAATTGGATTTAATTATCTAAAATTGATTTAAAAATTCCGAAATAAAGTTTCGAGCTTTAAAATATTATTTTAAATTATTTCCAAGGCTCGATAATTATTATAAAATTGTTTCAAAGCCAGAATTGGCCAACCGAACCTTGTTTATTACTCTGAAATTGATCCAATGACCCGTTTTAATTCCGAAAAATATTTTAAAAATCATTTTAAATACCCGAAAGCCTGTTTATGACCCGAGACTTCTTTATAAGTGATATGTCATTGATTATTTGACGTGTTATGTGTTATATGTCACTCGTTGATTGACTATCGGTCTATATGTTCGGTGATTACTTGTTTATAGCATAACTTTCAATCCGTTAATCGGATTTGGGTGAAACGAAGGGTAGTTGAAACCTTATGACGTCCATGTGACGACTAGAACAATGTGAGATGAATATTAATGGATGCTTATGATGCTTAGCAGAGTAAGCAAGGCGTAGAAAAGAGAAGCAGGTGATCAGAAAATAGAATTGACATGTAGAAAATACAGCAAGTAAGCAAAGGATAGAAGCGAGGCATAGGAGAAGCAGACGAGTGATTGTTGAATGGAGTCAGTAGACAAGTACAAGTGAAGTTGAAATCGATTATGATAAGGCAAGTACTTCTAAACCTTTCTCAAGATATAAAGCAAATATTTTTAAATTCTCTTGTGACATACTGTTAATACCCAAAATAGCTCTGTTTTATACTGTAAATACTTTGAATCCTTCAGCCTTGAACCTGAGCCACATCATTTGATCTTTGAGCCGTAAGCCTTATTCTTTGCGAACCATTTCTTGTTGATTTACCAGATATTAAACCACACAAATACAATACTACTCCACAATTATATATCCATCAAATACCAAATACTGAAACAGAATTGTTTGAACATACAGGAACTTTTATACTCAACCATACCTTGTGATATCAAAGTACTAAAACCTTGTAAAAACACTATTCATCTAATACCCGATTATCCTACCGGCTGGAGGCCACTTCTTTTATGTATTTTGACATACCCTTTCAGTAACCATGAATTTTTACCATGCTCTTATACAAATGTTTTATTGTTATGGATTATGATCTGGTTTTATTAAATTTTATTGTTATAATATTGAACTGCTTTAGAATTGGATAGTTTTCTTTGTGTGGACCAGATTCATGGTCAGACCATATCAATGGTCAAGTTAGGCCAATGTGTGCCTTGGATCCAGTAGTCAGAGCAGTGTTGTGTGCTTTGCTCGGGGTTAGTGCGTGACTGATCAGCAGCCTAACCTTGGTTTTAAAAACTTAAAATGAATATCCAATTCTATTGGTTGTTTAACAAGAAGCTTGATTCCTTTGAATCACCTCGTTTATTATTGTTTAACCTCAGTTATTGATAATATGACTTGCTGAGCTAGTTAGCTCACTCTTGTGAATCTTTTTATGTATTCTACAGTTAAGAAGGATATAGTTGATAGCAAGGTTTCCCAGTTCAATGTTCGAGCTAGGATTCCAGATTATGATTGATCGAGCTAGCAGGAGCTTATTGCAGTAGTGAGATAGTAAGGTTGTAAGAATAATTTCATATCAGTTATAAATTAAATGAGTTGGGATTTGGTACGTTGTAATAAAAGTTAAGATTGTGGCTTGTTTTCATACTTTAACCTATTGCGATCAGTGGTTATGTAAAGCAGGGTCATTGCAAATAATATTTTATATACAGGTTTATATATTGAGTATGTGTTGTGGACCCCAAACCTCTGACCCGGGTTTGGAGGGTGCCACATCAACCCTTTTGACGTTGACATCTCCTCTTTCAACAATCTCCCTAATCAGATGAAAGCGCCGCAGGACATGCTTGGAATTCTTATGAGATCTTGGTTCCTTAGCTTGTGCTATTGATGCGTTGTTATCACAATACAACACAATAGGCTCCTCAATGCTAGGAATAACTCCCAACTCAAAAACAAATTTCCTCATCCAACCGGCTTCTTTTGCAGCCTCACTTGCAGCTATATATCCTGCTTCCGCTGTGGAGTTAGCCATTGTAGACTGTTTGGAACTCTTCCAACTAATCGCACCACCATTCAGAATAAACACGTACCCTAACATGGATTTGCTATCATCACTTTCTGATTGAAAACTAGAGTCAGTATAACCCTCTATTTTCAACTCAGATTCACCACCAAAAATAAGAAAAATATCCTTAGTCCTTCGCAAGTACTTCAGGATGTTCTTCACTGTTTTCCAGTGGTCTTCACCTAGATCAGACTGATATCTGCTCGTCACACTAATTGAATAAGCAACATCAGGACTAGTATATAACATCGCGTACATGATAGATCCTATTGCTGAAGCATAAGGAATCTTACTCATACGCTCTCTTTCCTCAGGTGTCTTAGGAGACATCTTTTCGGAAAGGGACACTCCATGGTTCATCGGTATGAGACCTCTTTTGGAGTTTTCCATGCTAAACCTTTTAAGCACTTTCTGGATGTATGTACCCTGGGTAAGACCTATCATTCTTCTAGATCTATCTCTATAGATCTTCATACCGAGAATGTATGATGCTTCTCCCAAGTCCTTCATAGTGAAGTTCTTCGATAGTCACACTTTGACTAATTGCAGCATCGGTATATCATTTCCTATAAGAAGTATGTCATCCACATACAATACAAGAAATGTCACCATGCTCCCACTAACCTTCTTGTAGACACATGGTTCATCTATGTTTTTGATAAAACCAAACTCTTTGATTGTCTCATCAAAACGAATGTTCCATCTACGAGAAGCTTGCTTTAAACCATATATGGTTCGTAGCAGCTTACACAATAGGTGTTCATTTCCCTTGGAAAGAAAACCCTCTGGCTGTGTCATATACACTTCCTCTTCAAGTTTTCCATTGAGGAAGGCCATTTTCACGTCCATTTGCCAGATCTCATAGTCGTAGTAAGCAGCAATTACAAACAAAATCCGAATTGATTTTAACAGGGCTACAGGAGAAAAAGTTTCATTAAAGTCAATCCCTTGCCTTTGTCTGAATCCTTTTGCCACGAGCCTGGCCTTATAGGTCTCCACCTAGCTATCTTCTCTGATCTTTCTTTTGTATACCCATTTGCACTCAATAGGCTTCACACCCTCAGGTGCTTCAACGAAAGTCCATACTTGGTTGGTATACATAGATTCCATTTCGGATTTTATGGCACTATGCCATTTCTCTGAGTCAACACTACTCATAGCCTCATTATAGGTCATAGGGTCGTCATCATCAATGATTGACAACTCATTGTCATTCTCAATGACAAGGCCATAATACATTTCAGGCTGGCGAGACACTCTCCCTGTCCTATGAATGGGCTGTTCCACAGAAGGTTGTTCAGTCTGAATAGGTGTTTCCACTTGAACCGTAGTAGTTTGTGCTTCTTGAACTTCATCAAGTTCAATTTTGCTCCCACTGTTTCCTTCAAGGATAAACTGCTTTTCCAAGAAGGTAGCATGTCTGGAGATAAACACCCTATGATCGGTGTAAAAGTAATACCCTAAAGTCTCTTTAGGATATCCCACAAAATTACATTTTACGGATCGAGATTCCAGCTTATCTGGGTCAACTTTCTTGACATAAGCTGGACATCCCCAAATCTTAACGTGTTTAAGACTCGGTTTCCTTTCTTTCCATATCTCATATGGAGTTTGAGGAACATATTTGGAAGGCACCTTATTCTGTAAATATGTTGAGGTTTCCAATGCATAACCCCACAGGAATACTAGAAGATTCGCATAGCTCATCATGGACCGAACCATGTCTAACAAAGTTCGATTTCTCCTTTCAGATACCCCATTCAACTGTGGAGTATATGGAGGAGTCCACTGGGAGACTATACCATTTTCTTTGAGATAATCTAGAAACTCTCCATTCAAGTATTCACCACCTCGATCTGATCGAAGAGTTATAATATTATGTTTGGTTTGTTTCTCTACTTCATGCTTATATTCTTTGAACTTTTCAAAGGCTTCAGACTTGTGTTTCATCAAATACACATATCCGAATCTAGATCGATCATCTATGAAAGTAATGAAGTATGAAAATCCACCCATGGCTTGCGTAGACATTGGTCCACATACATCTGTGTGTACCAATCCTAGCAAATCTGCAGCCCTCTCTCCATGTCCACTAAATGGAGATTTGATCATTTTACCCAATAGACAAGACTCGCATGTATGATATAATTTAAAATCAAAGGGATCAAGTAACCCTTCCTTATGTAATGTCCGCAGTCTATTTTCACTAATATGACCAAATCTGCAGTGCCACAAGAAAGTGAGATTTTCATCATCCCTTTTTCTTTTATTAGTATGTTCAATTTGTAGTAAATTATGCTCTACGTCACATACATACAGACCATTTTTAAAATATCACTTCCATAAAGAACGTTATCTCTAATAATTGAACGTTTATTATTCTGAATAACAAACAAAAATCCATCCAACTCTAACATGGGAATAGAAATAATATTCCTCACAATCGAGGGAACAAAATAACAATTATTTAAAACAATAGTCTTTCCCGTAGGCATATCTAAATGAAATGATCCTACACCATCAGCAGCAACTCTGGCTCCATTTCCCATCCGTAGAATCACCTCCTCTTCTTCAAGAGTCCTAATTCTCCTTAGTCCCTGCAACGAATTACAAATATAAGAACCACAGGCGGTATCTAATACCCAAATAGAAATTTGATTTAATGACATATTCAATTCAATCATGAACATACCTGAAACAGAAGCGGTAGTCTCACTACCCTTCTTCTTCTTCAATTCTGCAAGGTAAACCTTGCAGTTCCTCTTCCAGCGCCCCACTTTGTTACAGTGAAAGCAAACAGCTTTGCTCTTGGGGTCTTCAGCTTTTGGTGGAACTGGCTTTTTCTCACCTACTTTCTTCTTCTTGGAAGGGTTCTTCTTCCTTTTCTTAGGATTGGAACCTTCACCAATTAGAAGAACAGAACTCTTCTTAGGGGGAAAATTCGATTCCGCAGTCTTCAACATATTGTGGAGTTCAGGCAGGCTGACATCTAGCTTATTCATATGAAAGTTCACAACAAACTACGAGAACGAACCCGGAAGTGATTGCAAGACCAAGTCTTGGCTCAGCTCCCCATCCATAGCAAAACCAAGTTGTCCAAGACGTTCAATCAAATTGATCATCTTAAGTACATGGTCATTCACAGATGATCCCTCAGACATCCTACAACCGAATAGCTCTTTCGATATCTCATATCGAGCTGTCCTCCCTGCCACATCATACAACTCTTGTAGATGCATAAGGATAGTGTGAGCATCCATATGCTCATGCTGCTTCTATAGCTCAATGTTCATGGAAGCTAGCATGATGCATTGAGCAACATTTGCATCATCTATCCCCTTACGATACACAACATGTTCATCATTATGTGCATCGTTAGCAGGTTCAGTAGGCTTAGGTGAGTCAAGCACATATTCCAGCTTCTCAACCCTGAGAACAACTCTCAAGTTTCGAAGCTAGTCAGCAAAATTAGGACCAGTCAACTTTTGAGCATCTAGTATACTCCGGAGTGATAGTGTAGAAGACATAATGTATATAGTAAATCTGTAAATGATGAACACATAACAACACTTAGCAAATATTCAATTTCATTTCAAAACACTATATGAATCGGGTCTTTATTCATAACTGGCTCCCACTAGTTTATCTAATTTATATAACCCCCTTAAGTGAAAAATTAAGCATTCATAATGCTAGTGGGAATATGGATCGTACATTCCATCACACAACCTTGGTTGTAGCATGAAACGTCATGTGATGTTAAATAGGCAGAAAACTCTTGTTAATTACATCTATGTTATTCCTTAATAAAACTTTAGCCTCATGAATAATTGAGTCACGGCTGTAGCACGACATACTCAATATTCTAAGTCAAGTCTAACCCAACATTTCGTACAATTGAATCAGTCTCCAACGGCCCACGGCTGCAGCACGCAACGACCTTTACATTCTAATTCAATGTACACATCTCTATGTAATAGACAAGTATTTCTTATTTCAAAATGAAAGCCCTCGGCTGTAGCACGAAATGACAATGATTTAAAAATAAGAACTACTTTCTACCATGTTGGAAGGCTTTGACCGACACAAGCCCGTTGTGTCATTGGCCAATTACTACTTGATATTATTTAATTTTAGAGGGATTATATTATGTTACAATCATATCATACTATAAAGAGATTCTTCCTTTTAAATTAAATATTTCAAATCAATAATCGATAATCAGATGATCCCAGATCGGGGGGAGCATTGTCAAGAGGCGTCACTTAATACCCCTTTCTTATAGATAGAAATCTGTTTTTGACAGAATCATCCTTTCTCTCAATATTGAAAATTCATATTTAATTACATGTTTCATAAACACAAGAATTTCATGATTGTATTCATAATATTTATATTAAGGTCATGAAACAATTTCACTATACTAGATTGTCTAACATACGCCTTATGTTAATTAAGTTCACCTAAATCTATCATCGCATGATAAGTAAAGCATATATCATATATATAAGCATGAATAAACGTAAATATAGGCATTTTAAATCATGTAGCATATTACTCTAAGCATTATGCATCTCTATGTACCACATGAAGCATTTAAAAGTAATTAAAATAATTAAAAACAGCTATAAAACACTACTGTTAGCTATAAACAGTCCGAAACAATTTCAGGAAAAATAATTTACTACACCATTAGATGCGTCTCCAAAAGACGAATCCAACGGCACCAAGCACGCCCCAAACAGGCTCCCCACGCGCCCTCACGCGCTGCAAGAAGAAATCTGACGCGCCTATACGCGCACACGCGCTGTCAGGCGCGTGACTGACATTCAGCCACTCGCCCCCACGCGCACACGCGCCTTGACAGCTGAGCTGATGTCAGCGTGACGTCATCTAATAACGTCAGCATGACGTCAGCGTCAGCGCTGACCAGTTAACCGCGCGTGTTAAACAGGCGCTGCGCATGACACAGGAGCGCGTGACCCTTACACGCGCTAGCCAGCCGCGCGGTCCTTCGCCCGTTTCTGTCTTCCTTTTTTTTAATCAACAGCCGCCGCCATCATTGAACGCCGTGCCACCCTTCAACATCAGTACACCCCTTCTTCTTTTTTTTTGATTTCCAGCAGGATACAGAATATATATATATACATAACAGATTATATATATACATATATTTTATTACAAATTTTAATTAAAACAACTTTAAATATTCATAATAATTAATCCACACATTAGAAAATTATGAAAAAAATACCTAGACGATTTACAACACTTGTAGAACCCAAATCTACAGTCAAAACAATTTTGAGAAACAATTTCTAATCAATCATAATTAATCCATGATATAACTTGCAAAAATCATAATAAATCATACAAGATCATAATATTCTGAAATTTTTATCACATATCTATATGCATACAACCTATGCTCTGATACCATTGTAGGATTTTATACATCACAGAAGCATGGTAAAACATTTTCTTGATATAAAATCCATATAATCGCATATAAATCGTGAATAAATCGAGGGATCGATTACTAACCTTTAAAAGCGATCCAATAATGATGAACGGAGATCCCTAACAGCTGCTCCTCAAGTGTGAAGCTCTCCACCGGTATCCTCCAAGAGATCAAAGTAATAGAGGAGGAAGGGGTTGAGAGAATTAGGGTTTTCTTTCTTTTTCCTTGGTTGAGGCAAATAGGGTTTATAATAGTATATTTATAGGCAAAAATTTCAGCTGAAAATTTTCCCATAAAATATTATTATTATTAACCCTTTAATTGATTATTCTCATTAACCAATTAACTAATAATTAAAACACCTTTTAATCATTAATCCTTTTTCTAAACACTTTTAAAAATAATTCTCTCACTTGATTTAATTTCCAAAAGTTAAATTCTTAATTAATAATATTAAGAACTTTTTCTTAATTAATTTATAATTAATTAAATCTCATTTAATCAATTATTAAATTTGCTAATTAATTATTTATTTCACAAATAAATAATTACCGGCCATTATTAATTAATCCATTAAATCATTCTCTTTTATGGTGTGACCCTGTAGGTTCAATATTAAGCCGGTAGTAGAAATAAATATTAATAAAATTATTTTATCATTATTTATATAAATTCTCTAATTCATTAAATATGATTAATTAATAAATTAATCATATTTATTCTACATCGTGAGGGATACTTCTCAGCATATCGCGACTATCCGGATGATACGAATTCACTGCTTAAAAATACCAAGAACCTAATCAGTGAATAGTTACCATACAATCAATTCCTTCTACCCTACAATGTCCCGATTAAATACAATGCATGGAACTCGTGTCAAGCCTATCTAATTTAATCATATGCTTTCCCATTCTCTATGCTTAGTTCTAATTAATACGAACTAGAAACTCCTTTCTAATTCCATTCACTCTGGCCAGAGATTCCTGAACTAGCATAAGTGGATCAATATTGAACATTCTCTTCCTTCACTGGAAGGGGTAGATCCTTTATTGATCATACACTATCTTCGTGTACAAATTCCTACACCCAGTAGAGCCCTTATTATTGTCCCTGGAGACTAAGAACGAAACCAAAGTATAGTTCAGTGTATACAAGATGACTATGATGACCTCAAGTCTAAGGATACTTATACAACTATCACTATGTGAACATCTGCTAACACGTGAGTGAACTCTATCAGTTGTTCAGCTGTGTGAGTCATGTTCAGTGAAATTATTCTATAATAAGCACCTACATACTAGCTATAGTGTCACCACACAAATGTCTATGAGAACAGACATCCTTCATAATGAAGCAAGTATAGTATATACCGATCTTTGCGGATTACTAATTACCAGTTAGTAATCCTACGACCAGGAACTATTTAAGTTCAGAGTTATCATCTTTTAGGTCTCATTATTATGATCTCATCATAATCAATAAAAAGCTTTACTCTAAACTATGGTATATGTTATTTAAACTCTTAAATATATAATGGCCACAATAAAACCAAAACAAGTCTTTTATTAATATTAATGAAATCAAAACAGATTACATAAAAGTTATTCCTAAATCATCATACATGATTGGACTTAGGACACATCTCTTTCAAAAGTTGTTCTGAAAGGATACAGGCATGGTAACATTTATGAAGCCAAGCTTTCAACAAGTACTGATGGTTCTGCAATCTGTCTATTGAGTAGAGCATCAATTGAAGAAAGATGGGATTGGCACAAGAAACTCTCTCATTTAAATTTTAACAATATAAATGAACTTGTCTAGAAAGATTTTGTGAGAGGACTGCCAAAATTAGTATTTGCTCCTGATGGCCTTTGTGATTCATGTCAGAAGGTAAAATAAAGAAAATCTCCATTCAAGAGCAAGACTGAATCATCAATTCTTGAGCCTTATCACCTACTACATGTTGATGTATTTGGTCCAGTTAATGTCATGTCTATTGCAAAGAAGAAATAGGCTATGGTCATAGTGGATGAGTTCACCAGATACACATGGGTGTATTTCTTGCACACAAAAAGTGGAACTGTATCTATCTTGATTGATCATGTCAAGCAACTGGAAAAATTGGTCAAAGATTCTGTAAAGATCGTAAGAAGTGATAATGGCACTGAGTTCAAGAATTTGATCATGGAAGAGTTCTGCAAAGACCAGGGAATCAAGCAGGAATTCTCTGCTCCTAGAACTCCTCAGCAAAATGGGGTTGTTGAAAGAAAGAATAGAACTCTCATTGAAGTTGCACGAACTATGCTTGATGAAGCAAAGTTGCCAACCTATTTTTGGGCTGAAGCTGTGCAGACTGCTTATTTTACTCAGAATGCAACACTCATTAACAAGCATGGAAAAATACCATATGAGATGGTGAAGAAGAAGAAGCCAAATCTGAAGTATTTTCAAGTATTTGGATGCAAGTGTTTTGTTCTTAAGACTCATTCTGAACAGCTATCCAAATTTGATCTAAAAGCTGATGAAGGAATTTTTGTTGGATATCCAATTTCTACAAAAGCCTTCAGAGTCTACAATTTAAGAACAAGGGTTGTCATGAAATCTATCAATGTCTCTTTTGATGATAAGAAGATTACTGGACTTGAAGATTTCAATGATAATGATAAGCTGAGATTCGAAAATGAAGTTTTAAATTCTGATTCTGTAAATCATGATACTGCAAACTCTGATGGATTAAACTCTGATGTTATTGAAACTGTGGTGACTACGCCTAAAGAAAATGCACCTGTGCAGGGGGAGCATACTGAAGATCTAACCACATCTCAAGAAGCATCAAAACCTACAACAGGCTCTTCAAGTACTGATGGGTCAAGTTCTAATAATTCTGGAAACTCATGTACTGATATTTCTGGAAACTCAAATAATGAAGGATCCAATTCAGAGAGCATAATTTCAGGGGGAGCATCAGAAAATGTTGATGAAGATAGCATGGATCATGGGGGAGCATCCAGTTCTAGATAAAACCTTCCATCTGCAAGGAAGTGGACAAAAGCACATACACCTGACTTAATTATTGGAAATCCTGATACAAGTGTCAGAACTAGAACAACTACATCAAATGAATGTCTTTATCATTCTTTTCTCTCTCAGACTGAACCAAAGAAAGTGGAAGAAGCTCTTCAAGATGCTGATTGGTACAAGCAATGCAGGAAAAGTTAAATGAATTTGAAAGAAATAAAGTCTGGACCCTAGTGCCAAGACCAAAGAACATATCAGTTGTTGGTACAAAATGGGTGTTCAGAAACAAAACTGACAGTGATGGCATAATTACAAGGAACAAAGCAAGGCTGGTTACAAAAGGATACTCTCAACATGAGGGAATTGATTATGATGAAACATTTGCACCAGTTGCTAGATTGGAAGCCATAAGGATATTTTTGGCGTATGCTGCTCACAAGAAGTTTAAAGTCTTTGAAATGGATGTGAAAAGTGCTTTTCTTAATGGAGAATTGGGAGAGGAAGTATATGTTGAACAACCTCCAGGATTTGTAGATCCCAAATTTCCAAATCATGTCTACAGGCTTGATAAAGCACTTTATGGCCTTAAGCAAGCTCCAAGAGCATGGTATGAGACTTTAGCTCAGTTTCTTCTGGAAAGTGGATTTAACAGAGGAACTGTTGACAAAACACTGTTCTACCTCAACCATGGAAAGGACTTACTTTTGGTGCAAATATATATTGATGATATCATTTTTGATTCTACAAATGACAGACTTTGTAAGAAGTTTACCAAACTAATGCAGTCAAGATATCAAATTAGTATGATGGGAGAACTTAACTATTTTCTGGGCCTTCAAGTCAAGCAGAATAAAGAAGGAACTTTTATTTGTCAATCTTACACCAAAAATTTGTTGAAGAAATTTGGAATACAAGATTGTTCAAGTGCATCCACTCCTATGGCCACTGCAACAAAATTGGATAAAGATACTGGTAAATCAGTAGATATTACTGATTACAGAGGTATGATTGGCTCACTACTCTATCTAACTGCAAGTAGACCTGATATCATGTATGCTACCTGTCTTTGTGCAAGATTTCAAGTAGATCCAAGAGAATCTCACTTAACAGATATGAAAAGAATTTTCAATTACCTTATGGGTACAGCTGATCTGAGATTGTGGTATCCTAGAGAATCAGACTTTAAGCTAATAGGTTATTCAGATGCAGATTTTGCAGGATGCAAAATTGACAGGAAAAGCACAAGTGGAAGCTGCCAATTTTTTGGAGGCAGATTGGTTTCTTGGTTTAGCAAGAAACAAAAGTCAATTTCCACATCAACTGCAGAAGCAGAGTATATTGCTGTAGGAAGTTGTTGTGCACAGATTCTTTGGATGAAGAATCAGTTACTGTATTATGGGTTAGAATTTTCTAAAATCCCTATTTACTATGATAATCAAAGTGCTATTGCTATGACAGGTAATCTAGTTCAGCACTCAATGACAAAGCACATCAGCATTATGTACCACTTCATAAGGGAACATATGGATGAAGGTACAGTGGAATTGCATTTTGTTCCAACAGATCAACAACTAGCAGATATCTTCACAAAACTACTGTGTGAAGCTACTTTTACAAGATTGGTAAATGAACTTGGAATGGTTTCAGGTTCTTTTTCTAAATCTGCTTAGTTTATGTTCTGATACATCAGAATTTATGATCAGTATTTATAGATATTACTATCTTTGTGTATTCTGTGCTTAATTAGAAATTTTCTAAGTGTTGATTGTTGTCTGATGTGAATTTCTAAACTTTGATAGTGATATGAATGTTTCTGTGACTATTCAATCCAATGAGGATAACTGTGCCAGATGCTAACCTAGTAGTCTTTAATATACTAAAGATCCCATGTTTGAAGTAATTGTTTATGTGGAAATCTTTTAACACAAGCAAATTCTGATAGTGAGTTTAGTTAAGTTTACTTTGTGTATCTTATTACTAAGTCAAAAACTAGAATAGTGCTTCTTATCTATTAAGTTCTGATGTTGGTAAATCTAGTGGATGTACTAAGTGCTAATAAGCATCACTTATCAAAAGAAGAAGAAAAGAAAAGAAATAAAAATCAGGTCTCCTTTGAGATCTAGAGTAAAAATATGGAAAGGAAAACCCAAGTGCATTGCTGGTATTAAGTAATATGCATTAGAAAATCAAAATAAAATTTTCTTGGTGACTTTTCACACTCTATGATTATTGGAGAAATTCTATGATAACAGCATAAATTCTGATAAGCAGTCCTAACTCGCTTACACTGAGAAGCCACTGTAAAATAGAATTTCAAAAGATGCATAAAATGAACATAAAACAGTTGAGGTGGACTTATGCATGAACTCATTCTAAAGTAAACCTCAGAATAATGACAGATTTTGAGCAAAGTTCTTAGTTATGCCTTATTTCTAAGATGTACTGAAGTGAATCAGACTTTACTCTTTGTCTGATATTTAGCTTAATGCACACACTTACACTCCATCTGAATGATGAAAATTACTGTGGTGATCAACGTTGTTTTAGATAAACAGTTTATGTGTCAGATTGCATAAATTCTGAGAACAAGTTCTGATGGAAGTTCTGATGATTAAGTTCAGATGAAACCATATCAGCATTTGTTTGAAGAATTATAGGAATACACATTCACTTTTCGAGTTAAGGAGCCATATTCTGATGACTTTTAAATCCTGATATTAATCAAGTTGTGATGCTGACGTGACAGTATTTATTTACTTGGTTTATTTTTGGTCATTAGTGGTTAGCATGTATGCCTTGAAAAACTGCATGCGCACATTAATTATTATTATATCTCATGCCCATTAACTCTGGTTTTAGATCTTTTACAGACTGTTATTATTACACATCAGTCTAGGGAGTCGAGGGGTCATTATTTTTGCTTGTAATTGTTGCCCATTCCTCGCGTCCCTTAGTATTCCATTGCCTATTTAAATGACTGATCATTCATCAGTAAAACCACATCTGGTCATTTCTCTCAAACAATGGCTCATTTTAGTTGGTTTTACAACTATGGCACCGAAACTGTGCACATTTTTTGAAATGGAATTCCGACGTCATATCTTATCAACAACATTCCATTTGTCCTCTGGATTCAACTTCCAGAGAACATTAAAAATGATCTGTTGTCTTTCCAAAGAGAAGCTCATCTTCGTATTCTTCGATAGCAGGAGCAAATCATTCGTCTTGTTGTTCTCTTTGTTGAAAGTAGGAAGAAGAATTAATTATTATCCATCCGTTTCTCTTCACCGTCAGCTTTGTCAGGCTTCTTAGCTTAGGACTAAAGCTGTTGATGTTAGGAATCGTAGATTAGGACTGTCTTGTAATTTTTGCATGTAATTGTTTAATTTCATCGAATGTAATCATCTGATATATTAATGAAATTTTGATTAATTGCAAGATTTGTTCTTTGTTTCTCAAATTATGTGATTGTACATGTTGAACTGCAAGTTTTAATCTTTACTTCATCAACTTTTTAATCTTATTTTGTGATGAATGTTTTGATTAAATTCTGTTGATTTGAGAAAACAACTGAGGAACAGGTTCCTATATCAGAACCTGTTATTATAGAAGCTGAGAAGATTTCTTCTCAGAAAGATACTGTAACTGGGAGTTCTAGGCCCCTCAAAAGGCTTAGAAAATTAAATTCTGATGATAAAACTCCTAGAGTGTCTCCACCTTTGAGGAAAGTAAAGAAACAGAGAGCTCATAGGAACATAGTTGAGTCAGATTCAGATGTAGTGGAAGTAGCTAAAGAAGGGGATCAGGAATCTCTGATCTCAACAGAACCAGTTGTTATTGAATTACTTCCTTCTGCACAACCAGAAACTGCACAACCAGAAACTGCTCAAGATAAAATGCCTACACCTTCTATGTCACCTATAGTTGATCCAGTACATACTGAAAAACCGGGTACAAGTTCTGAAATTGATATTCATAACCTGATTGTGCCTGAGGTTTTGTACTTGGAAGCTCCACAAATTCAACTCACTCCACCAACAATATCACTTTTGAATGTTGATCGGAACCTGGCTGCGGATCAGAATTTAGAGGATGATGTTGAAGCCTCTATAGCCTCACATACTGCTATTTTACCAGAGGATACTGATACTGCAGGATCTACAAATTCGGATGCTGCCAATGAAGAAATTACGGGTGAAGCTGCTGCCAATTTAGATGCTGATGCAGCTTGTCCATCAGGACATGCACCTCAACAAACTGTTCATAAAGCTGATTTAGTCAAGAAGTTTGTTACAAGGGAAGCACCAGTACCTTGGAGTGAAACTCCTAGAGAAAAGGAGTGGACTAAAGAATGAAACTCAGTTAGTTTTATTCCTTCTGAAAAGATTCTTGCTGAGCATCTTGCAAAAGCTGATGAAATGCTGATAAATGATGATTTCAAGGCATAGCTGAGAGTTACTGCATTGAGTACAAGGCACCTTCAAGGTCAACACTCAATAACTCATGACAAGGTGAATAAAATTTAAGAGAACTTGATCCAGCAAGATCTGAATCTGAAACTTGAAAAGAACATATTTTTCAAGCCAGCCTTTGACAGAATTGCCTACATTGAGAAAACTCAGGAGAAGCAACAAGTTCAAATTGAAGAAATTCTAAAGAATCAAGCTTCTCACCAAAATCAACTCAATGAGATCCAATCCTCAGTGGAATTACTTGTCTCTCTTCTATTACCTGCTGATGCCAAAAAGGGGGAGAAAGTGATTAAGTCCAAATGCAAATCTATTCAGACACTGAAAGGAAATGATGATGAAAATGATGACCAGGGAAATTCTAACAAGGGTAGAGGTCAAGGTCAAGGCAAAGGATTTTCATCAAGTAAAGCTGGAACTATAAGTCAAAGAACAAGTTCTAATACTGGGAGAAGAATAAGTTCTGATACTGGTAAAAGGATAAGTTCTGATGAACATCTGGAACTTGATGAGGAAATTTCAAGACAATTACATCTGAAAGAAAATCCAGGAATGGACTTTGAGAGTCTAAAGGAAGAAGAAGCTAGACTTAAGTTAGAAAAAGTCAACTTCAAATCTAAAGCTTCTGTTGTTGAAAAGAAACTTCCTAAGGCTAAAGGCATTGTGATAAAAGAAAGGACAAATCATGAGGCAATTAAAGCCAAATCACAGGTGGAGATAGATCCAAGGTCCAAGGGCAAAGAAAAAGTTGATGAACCTGTAAAGGTTTATATGTCTGTTATGGATGAAGAAATAATTAATGAAGAAGCAGATGTTAATCTTACTCTGATGCATAAGAAGAATTTTCAAACAACCTCTGACATGGCTCATGTTGTTCAGAGTCAAGATTTAGTAAGTTCTGATATGACAGTGAAGCAAGCAACCTCTGACTTAGCTCAAGTTGGCTTGATATCAGAAGATAAGGAAAAGGAAACCTCTGACATTGCTCATGTTAAACCTTCAAAGTTACTCCTACCAGGATTCACCAAAGCTAAACAAACTCAATCTTTGAAGACCGCAACAAGTGGTTTTGAAGAAAGAGTTGTTACAGGAAAAGAAGGAAGAGATAAATCTGGATTGGGTAGTGCTGATGAAAGAAGAATACAGAACACAACCAATGATCCAACTTCTTTAAGTGAACCAGGTTTTGGAGCAACTCCTGAAAGATTGAATCGACTTGAATATGTACAAATGGTTTACCATACCTTCTTGAAAGAACTTATCTTGTTATATTTTATGACAGATGAAAGGGTATACCATATTAGGCAGAATGCTATACCACTGAAGTATTTTGAGGAACTGTAACATGTTTTATTCTTACTTCAAGTGAAGAACAGATTAACAGATAGTGATGCAAATTATTTGAAGACTCAAATTTCAAAGACAGAAGAAGCTTTACTCTGTAAAGTCTGACAGCACATATTGTCCCAAGTACAAAGATCACAAGGGTGATATTGTCGATATGAAGCCTAACACTGGTAAGATTATAACTACTTTTCTGGGTTATAAGGCTGTGGAATTCAATCTTGAGTCTGACAAGGCATATTTAATCAGACTAGATCAGGAGATAAGAAAAGCTAAGATAAATGATCTCAGAGCAGCTATTTTTTAAACTGGAGAAGATACAGCTGAATTGAAGAATGTCAAAAGGAGGATGGTTAATGAACTTGAATATGCTGAGAGATGTTTGTTAAAGAACTATCTCAGAACAACTCCTGATATCAAAGAGATCAGTAATTGAAGCCAAGTCAAAGATCTATAACTACTTAAATTCTGAAGTTTATACAGACTGAAGCTGTTATCAAAAGTTAAAGATAGTAAAGCTGAAAGGACTATAAGTTGTAGTTATCTAGTCAAATTCTCATGCATTTGTACTTAATGTTTTTGACATCATCAAATATCTGTTGAACTTGTATATTATGCTAATTTACAAGTTGGGGGAGACTGTTAGATATATTTGATAATGTCATGTGTAATATGATTTGTGTTTAGTTTTCAGATCTTACCTTACAGGACAAATCAATACTTAACTGGAAATCAGCACTTATACTGAAGACAGAACTTAAGATATCAGAACTTAAGTTATCAGAACTTAAGGTTCAGAAGATATTTATCAGGAGATAATATCAGGACTTAAGATGACTTTTAGATAAGGCATGCAGCTGATTGAAAAGAAAGAAGATCGAGACTAAGACAGAAAGAATTGTGCATGAAGAAGGAATTCTATGAATAATAGAATACTTGGAAGAAAAGATAACTAGTTGATATATTTTAGGAAGCGGAATTATATTCCATATCAATTAGAAGATTATCTTGTAATTGTGTAGTATATAAACACATGCATAGAGTTTACACTATAACTGTTACAATTATCGAAATTATTATTCTTTATAACTCTAGCAGCTCTCGTGATAATTTGTTCATCACTGAGAGAGGACAGTTCCATATTGTAACAGAGTTTATTGTGTTGAATAAAATCTGTTTTCTGTTACTTAAGTTCTTATATTTGATTTGATTGTGATAAACACTGTATTCAACCCCCTTCTACAGTGTGTGTGACCTAACACAATTGTTTCTAAGGATGAGCTAGTAAACTGGGATAGTTTACCAATTCTTGAGCTAAATTTACCCATCTTCAAGACAAAGAAGACAAAGACTAAAGCTAGCAAGAAAGTGAAGCCTGTATCTCTAAGATCCAAAGCTCTAACCAAATCCCAACCCACAGTCAACAAGAGAGATCTCATGTACATTTGTGATATCAAGGAATTATCAGACTTGAATCTCTACTTGGATGAACTGGAAGAAGTAAGAGGAATTGATGCTTACAAACACCTTCCTGAAAGACTGGTATTTAAATACAAGGGAGGGAAAGAGATAACATGGCCTCTTCACAGGATTCTCCAAGAAAGCCAATCTGTTCTGATTAAAGTCTACTCATCCTTCAAAAAGAACTTTGGATACAATATGACTGCAAAAAGAATAGTTCTAAAGAGGATTGAGGAACTAAGGAGTACTAAAGCCAAAGATGGAATTCCAAAAACTCTATCTATTCCCTTTACAGGAAAAAGAGTGCATCTAAGGCCCTATTCGCTGATGGAATTCATGGATGACAAAGGTGTTAAAAAATTCTTCATATTGGAGGACCAATTGAGTATCTCTAAAAATGAGACTCTTTTGGAAATGCAGGACATGCTAAATCTCTCAGAAGCTAATGAACTTGAATTCCACAGACAACTTCAGGATCAAATTGAAGAAAACAACAGAAGGCTTGGGAAGAAATCTAGACAATCAAGGAAATAGATCTATCTGCTCAGACTAGAGGAGCATCTTGATAACAATTGTGAGCAATCTCTTTATGTACTTTGCATTGTTCAACTTTCAGCAATTTGCAGCACTTATTAATTTTATCTACTATTTTTCAATCTGTATCTTTAGTATATTTTGTTATCATCAAGTTTCTCTTAATTTATGGCTACAATTCCAGTAGACATAAATTGGGGGAGATTGTTAGGAATATGTTGTGCACTTGATTATAAGCTAAACAAAACACCTTAGTAGATTTAACTTAGTAAATTTTGTAGCACCCGGCGGATGATCAATTATAGTCCCGACGGATGATTCAATATAGTCTCAACAGATGACTAATTGATATCCACCGGGTGAGTAGCTTATGTAACAATAAGTCATGTAGCACATTCCTGCAAACAACTTTATATAGATTCTGTAGTAGCTTATGAATCATGTACACTGCTAGTAGATGTGCATAATAGGTTGATTAAATGTAAATATAAGATGTCTTGTAATTCTGCACAAATGAAATGGAGTCAAGTGATAAATGGCGACCCGACGGATGATCAACAAGGCTACCCGACGATTAACAACCATGTACCCGATGGATGATCAATTCAAATATATGTTGACAGTGACAACAAAGTCACATGCGTTGAGTGTTTGCAAAAGGAATGTGGCAGCCTGTTTAGTAGAGTTTTGAGAACAAAGAAGCATTGCCATTTTCATGCTATTATGAAGATATTCAAAGATGCTGGAATAGAGTAGTGAAGCAGCATGGAGTTATACTTAATAGGTTTTGTTTTATTATCTTGTCTTATTACCATATAAACTTGGTGATATATAAACCAAGTGTAGCAAGTAGAACAACTAGAAAATAAACTAAGCAAACACATTTTTAGCAGAGAAACATTTGTAAGCTGTATTCTGTAGAATTTCTCTGTAGTTTGTTTGTTCACTTGTAAAGCAGCTGTAAGCTATTCAAGCTTCACAGGGTTCTCTCGATATATATATATATATATATATATATATATATATATATATATATATATATATATATATATATATGGTGGATACATTCAAATCCACCAGAAAGTTTTAAAGACCTGAGTTTTTATTACTTTATGTTTGATATAGTTAACTCTGTATTCCGCACTTTGCAAATCAAACAGTTAGATATAAATTGAGTTAGAACCATTTTTCATAAATCTCAAAAAGAAGCCAGAATTACATTCAAACCCCCCCCCTTCTGTAATTCTTGTTATATTGTTAGGGAATAACACCCTCAATAATAAGTCAAAACAACAATTAATTTATTGATTCATCTTTTAGATCATGTATTTATCCGGTTTTGTAATCACAGAACTTTTCAAGAAGGAATGTCGTTAGCGGTGATCAACAACAAATTAGACTGGACACTAGATCAACATTCACACTCATACCTGCTGAGAATGTATTAAATAATTTGATGCCATTGCACATGGTACAAAATACCACTGTTTTCAAGAATCTTTTAGTGTTGTGTGCGTTATAAGTTGGTCCTTCTATTTCAGGGAGCCTCTTTTCTTCACCATTCACGTGTAGCAATTAAGGGTCTATTTCAGTCTGTAATCACCAGAGCACATAAAAATATTGTTTACTTTTTTATATTTCAGGTGCAAAGAATCGATGAACAAGAACGAATAGGATTTTGGAATTCAGAGCCCTCATAGGCTGCATGAGAAATGGCTACGGAATATTATTTCCCTGGACTCGGGCTGTTTGTGGATCTAAGGATGTTTCATGACTTTACCAGTTAAAATAGATCTCTAGTTATTCCATTTCTCATGTTTTCTCACAGCTTGAGGAAATCTGTATGTGCTGGTAGCAGAAAGGACAATTTTATTATGTTGCAACATTGGGTAATATTTACTGTTACCAATTATGTGGTTTTAGTTACGCTTGTGTTAAAAAATTATGCTAGGCTATAAAGGTAACACTTTTGTATTAGAGAGGATAAGGAACTGATACATATATTGATTGATGAATGATTTGTTAACAAGTTAAAATGTTGAAACTTTCGTCTGACTGGTTGGTTGAAGTTAAAGTCGTATTTTTCAAAATAGATTGCCGACTCAATTTGAGAAATAACTTGTCATACATAAGAACAATAGTGATTTGATTCTGACCCAGAGCACTATTTTTAAAATTTCTTTGCTAAAAGCATCAACACTACAGCTATTGGTGTCACACCCCCAACTTAAACAGCAAAATAAATATAGCTATTACATCTTTTTAATGAAGAATACACAACCAAAATCCAAGATCTTATAGTTTAGGGTTTGGAACAGCCCAACACTACCAACTATTACATCTGATTTAGAATACCGAGTCCTCACACAACTATTATTACTTATTCTACCTGAGCTCGAACATAAGCATCAGCATCACAGGTCTTACGGGCAGTCTACTTGAATCTAACCATAACTGCTAGCTGTAATATAAGGGTAAAGCAAGAAGTGAGCCAAATGCTCAACAAGTTCTAACAGTATGACACAAAACATAAATTAAGATATACTTTTAAGAATGATAATGGAAAGACATAACCAAAGGTAACGAGAGATAAAAACTATGTGAGATGGCATCATTTTGATTGCATCAAAACAATTTTAAAATCATGTATTAATCAAAATCATTTTATGACGCTACGGATTACAGCCGGTGATCAGCCGCGAAGTAATCCCGAACCTCGCTGAGTTCTAAAACATTATTGGGAATCCCTAGGAAACTTTTAAGCCTAATATAAGTGCAGAAAGGACTCGCGTCTCAGTCCAGATCCACCATTCAAAGAAAACATTTATCCCCCTTTGGGACTGAAAAATCCACATTTTAATCATTTTAAAAACTGATGCCGATTTATGACAAAATCTCTTTTGACTGTATTTTTATCAAGGGATTATAGATCAACTTGAAACACTGGAAATATGACACTAAATCTCAGGGCCATGATCCACTAGACTTTACTATATTAGGGTAACTGAGAGGTTTCCATAAACAAGAACTTTGACAAGGAAATTGAGCAAGACTATTGGATAATATGAAAGAGTAATGCCAAACTAGGCTTAAAGCAATGGTTGTAGACAAGGTATAGGTATTAGAACATCAAGAAGATAAGCATCACTGGTTCCAATAGGATAGAGGTGTTAAAATATAAAGAAAGTGATCATCAGCTCAAGATATAACAGGGTATCAATCTTTAGGGTAAGGATAGGGTTATCAAACAATCATGAATGAATTTAAGAAATGATTGGCTTTTAGGTATCAAGATAAAGTTTCTATCGAGGTTATTTCAAGAGTTGAATCAAAGCATCAGGGTGCAATATGAAGATTTCTCAGGGATCAATAGCATGATAATCAAAAGGATCAATAAAGTATTATAACAAATTCTCTATTTTATCATGGCATTACCATTACTTTGGTATACTAGCATGGTATGACTTTTGATCTACTTGCAATAAGTACTTGAGGGTTCATGGCATTTTATATGATTCAAAGATAAACATAAGATACGCTTGATTTAAATATATCAAAATGACTCAGGATAGTTGCATCGATATATATATGAACTGATTTTAGTAAATACGAAGGTCAAGTTGAATCACTAGCCTTGAGATAGGCTGGTCTGGTCTGACTGGTAGGAGCAACTGGAGCTTCACTCGACTTTTATGACAAGTTTTCCCTCGTCTCGAGATCCTACATAAATAATAATAATCCTCATTATAATATATTCTTACCATCTTAACCTATTTACAACCCGAAATTAAACACGGATGGCACTTAGGTCTATATGCACTTAATTTATATTCACTTTTAAATTACAATTGCACACACATAGCCACATATTCACATATCATATATTAACACCATATATACCATAATGCAATACTAGGCTTGGATGATCTCGACTCACAACTTAAGTCACTTGGTCGCTAAACTAGACAAGGTCTTCTAATTTTGGATTCCTAACTCGATGTGCCTTTCCTAAATTATCCAAAACCTATTGACCCTCACTTGTGCCTTTTGCTCTACTGACCTTATACTATCTTACAACTATGGTGGTCGACCTAATACTCACTTCTAAGTGTTCTAAAACTATGTGATAAGTGATAGTGCTCACTGGTGCAAATTTCAGAATGACAACTATTGTGTCTTGAGTACATTAGACACTCTTAAACTACAAGTTTTCCTTCAAAACATTTACACAAGACTCTCCTGACCAAAGGGCATCTCACAAACTTGATGTGGCTCAAGGGTCTGGTTTGGGCCTTCTTGGGCCTAAGCTAAAATCCAAGGTTCCCCTGTTTTTCTGGGCAGAAAATGCCCTGACTTGAATTAACTTGTGACACATGGTTCTAGCTCATATCCTATGAACTATGGTTGCAAAAACTTCTCTGACATACCCTCTAACTAAGGCCCAATTGGGACTAATGAGGGCCTACCCATGACATGGTCAAATCTCCCTATTTCTAAGTTGCAACAAAACTGTCCCCTGCTGGACAGATTTTGTGATTCTACTTGTGCACCTAAGAAAATGACATGCAATCCTCCAACCAACTCCTAAAACCTTTTATATACTCCCAATACTAACTTCTGGTAGCTTGGGCCTCAAAGTGCACATCAATGACATGGTCAAAACTCACTCTAAACCTCAGGGTGCTATACTGATTTTTCTGCAGAAACTATAACTCTCATTTTCCAAGGTTTTGACTTGACAAACTCAACTAACAACAACTCAATACTTAAACCAAGACTTATACATGGTGATCTACTGAAATAACTCCCTTATTCTCAAAATAAACTTGGGTGAGATCATCCATGCCCAAAAACAACAACATGCAACCAAATATATAACATGCAACTCATGGAAAGCACATAACAAGATTTCGGCTAGGCATAAAGTTTTAAATGCTTGCAAAATCGACTTGCACCTAATACTCATCCTTAATAATCATGAAATATAACTTCTTTTAAGTATTAATAAGAAATTTATCATGAAAACAATCTATTTTAAGCACACATATTTTGAATTTATAGATTTTTAAACATAACTACATGATTTCGAAAAAAGTAGCATGCAACTCATGGTTGATCATCATTTTAATGTCTTAAAACTAACATGCATGGCTAAACATAAATATATAATAAAATTTCAGTAGCATGCAAAGGATTTTAAAGCATGATATCTCCATAAAACACTTAGTTAGCACATATACATAATATATCTCATAGAGAGCTCTTGAATTCACAAGAATCAAGAGTTTCTCTTTGGAGATCACATAAGAACTACACATGCATCCATGGAACTTCAACTTCCAAGTTACAAAATACTTGGAAAGTATATAAGATGAATGTAGGTAAAAGATTTACACTTGGGAAGATGAAGAATGAATTGAAAAATGAAAGGGGGGGTGGGGAATTGGCCTTCGACCGAGAGCAATGTGGGAGGGGGAGGAGAGAAAATTTGTGGGGTGTTGGAGTGTGGAATGAGAATGACCTCTCCCACTTTGATTTCTTTGTTTTATGCTATTTGGTTTACAAATGATGAGTGGAAGTGAGAACTTACAAAAATGTCCCTTGGTTAAAGTTAGGCCATTTTGCATGCAAGGCTAAGGTAGTAATTTGGTAATAATCAAATGAGTTAGTGGGGTTGGAAAAGTCTTGTTTGCCCTTTGAGAGAATAGAAGGGTGATTTGCATGCATGGTCTCTTATGTAATTTGATAAATATGACAACTAAAATTTATAATGATTTATTTTTATAAAATAAAATACAAGTTCAAAAATTATAAAATTTATACCATAAAATAACTTGGATTTTTAGAGACTTTATAAAATCATTTTCAAAATTTGTGAACAAAGTACCTTTTAAAAGAAAATTTTTCCAAAGCTTAGAATATTCCTTATAATTCAAAAATAAAGAAATTAAATAAACTCTTGCTTTGAAAAATCATATACTACACAAAACAAATTTATAATGCAGAAATTTTCACTCACACTAGCGTACAATCATTGAATATATTTTCATTTGACTTTAATATTATACCCAATCAACAAATAATATTACATAAAATGCCGGTCGTAACATCCTCTTCCCCTTAAGGGATTCTATCCCCAGAATCTAAGAGAAAAGATGAGGATGTCGGGAACGCATATCCGACTCTAACTCCCAAGTCGACTCTTCGACCTTAGGGTTCCTCCAAAGTACTTTTACTAACTTTACTGATTTATTTCTAAGACTCTTTACTTGCCAGTCGAGTATTTTAACTGGTTGCTCCACAAATGACAGGTCTGCCTGAATTTCTACAGGTTCATATTCTATCACATGGCTAGCGTCAGGATTGTACTTCTTAAGCAACGACACATGGAACACATTATGCACATGCCGATACTGAGGTGGTAAGGCCAACTCGTAGGCCACCTTTCCCACTTGACTCAAAATCTCAAAAGGACCTATGTATCTAGGTGCTAACTTCCCTTTCTTGCCAAATCTTATCAACCCTTTTCTAGGTGACACCTTCAGCAACACAGCTTCACCAATTTGGAATTGAACGTCCTTACGCACTGGATCTGCATACTTCCTCTGTCTATCTTGAGCAGCAAGCAACCTTCTCTGAATTAACTTGACCGAGTCATGCAACTGTTGTACCAAATCCGAACCGAGAATTCTTCCTTCTCCTACTTCATCCCAACTTGTTGGTGATCTACATTTTCGCCCGTACAAAGCTTCGTATGGTGGCATGCCGATACTGGAATGATAGCTGTTGTTGTAAGAGAATTCAATCAACGGCAAATGGTCGTCCCAACTTCCTGCAAAATCGATTGCACAACTGCGTAACATGTCTTCAATTGTTTGAATTATCCTTTCACTCTGGCCATCAGTCTGCGGGTGGTACGCCGTGCTCATATTCAACTTCGTGCCAAGACATTCCTGAAATTGCTTCCAAAATCTCGAGTTAAATCGGGGATCTCTGTCTGAAACTATTGATACGGGTACTCCATGCCTTAGTACGATTTCGCGCACATACAAATGAACCAACTTGTCCAATGACGACTTCTCGTTTATTGGAAGGAAATGCGCCGACTTCGTAAGATGATCAATTATAACCCATATTGCGTCATGTCCGGATTTCGTTCGCGGTAGTCCTACTATAAAGTCCATAGCGATATTTTCCCATTTCCATTCTGGAATCTTCAGGGGCTGAATTAATCCGCTTGGTCGTTGATGTTCTGCCTTTACTTTCTGACAGGTATAGCACTTTGCAACCCATTCTGCCACGTCTCGCTTCATATTTGGCCACCAAAAGTTCTTCTTTAAGTCTCGATACATCTTGGTGCTTCCCGGGTGGATTGAAAATTTCGAATTGTGGGCTTCATGGAGGATCTCATTCTTTAATTCAGGTACATGGGGAATCCATATTCTGGATGAAAATCTTAGTATCCCTTGCTCATCCCTTTGAATATTAATCTCCTCTCCAGATAACTGATTCTTCTCTTTTTCCATTACTTCCCCTTGACACTTCTTTATCTTTTCCACTAGTGTTGGCTGAAAGGTCATTGCACGACAAACTTCCTCAACTTTTCCATAAGCACAAGGTTCCAATTCCAATTTTTCGATTTCTCCAGTTAACTCTTTTGATGTTATCATCATATTCAATCTCTCCTTCCTACTGAGAGCATCGGCCACTACGTTCTCCTTTCCAGGATGGTAATTTATCGAGCAGTCATAGTCCTTGATCAATTCCAGCCATCTCCTCTGCCTCATATTGAGCTCTTTCTGAGTAAAAATGTACTTTAAACTCTTGTGATCCGTGTAGATTTCACACTTCTCTCCATAGAGGTGATGTCTCCAGATCTTGAGTGCGAACACTATGGCGGCTAGTTCCAAGTCATGCGTCAGGTACTTTAACTCATGCGGCTTCAACTGTCTTGACGCATATGCGATCACTTTACTGTGTTGCATCAACACACAACCCAAACCCTTATGTGAAGCGTCGCTGAATATTACAAAATTCCCTTGATCATCTGGAAGTACCAACACCGGAGCTGTTACTAACTTCTGCTTTAACTCTTGAAAGCTATCTTCACATTCTGCACTCCATTCAAACTTTTGATTCTTTCTGGTTAACTTGGTCAATGGCGTGGTGATCTTCGAGAAATCCTTGACGAATCTTCTATAGTATCCGGCTAATCCTAGAAAACTTCGCACTTCCGTAGGAGTCTTTGGCCTCTTCCAACTCATAACTGCCTCAATCTTTGCCGGATCCACTTTAACTCCCTCATTTCCAATAACATGCCCCAAAAATTGAACTTCCTTTAACCAAAACTCACATTTGGTAAACTTGGCATACAACTTCTCTTGTCGGAGTATCTCCAATGCTATCTAGAGGTGCTGCTTATGTTCTTCTTCCGACTTAGAATAAATAAGGATGTCATCAATAAATACCACGACAAATTTGTCCAAATACTTCTTAAATACTCGATTCATTAGATCCATAAATGTGGCCGGAGCGTTGGTCAATCCAAACGGCATTACTAGGAATTCATAATGCCCATATCTGGTCCTGAATGCGGTCTTAGGAATATCTTCTTCTTTGATCTTTAATTGATGGTATCCGGATCTCAAATCAATCTTCGAAAAGAATTTTGCTCCCTTCAACTGATCAAAAAGGTCATATATCCTTGGTAGCGGGTAACGGTTTTTTTATCGTCACCTTATTCAGCTCCCGGTAATCTATGCATAGACGCATACTCCCATCTTTCTTCTTTACAAACAGAACAGGGGCTGCCCATGGCGACGTACTTGGTCGTATCACTCCTTTATCCAATAATTCTTGTAGCTGGCTCGCCAACTCTTTCATTTCTGCTGGTGCCATCCTATATGGGGCCTTTGAAACTGGTTCCGTTCCTGGAACAAGGTTGAGCTCAAACTCAATTTGTTGATCTGGTGGTAAGCCTGGTAGTTCGTCGGGAAACACATCGGGGAACTCACTAACTACAGGAATATCTTCCATGCTGAGGCTGCCTCTCTCTGAATCCACTACGTATGCTAGGAACGACTCACAACCTTTTCTAAGCAACTTCTTAGCCTGAACGATTGTAAGAAATAGTTGCTCTTGCCTCTGCCCCTTAAATACTACCTTCTCTCCACTCTTCGTCTTTAAATACACTCTCTTGGTCTTACAATTAATCTGAGCGCTATTCTCTCCTAACCAATCCATTCCTAAAATTATATCAAACTCTCCCAACTTGAAGAGTATCAAGTCGACTGAAAACTTATATCCCGAAATATCGATCTCACACTTTGGACAAAATTGATTCACAGGAATCTTCTCTTGGTTTGCAATTACCACATTTACTACCTCACTCATAATCATTTTCTCACATTGAAGCTTATCAACAAAAGATTCCGATATGAAAGATCTTGTTCCTCCCGAATCAATCAATACTTTAGCTTTGACATTATTGAGTAAAAGTGTACCTGCTATCACCTCAGAATTCTGAACAGCATCTTTCATCTTTAGATCAAATGTCCTTGCTGTTGCTTGCGGGGTTGGTGCGGGTGGTGGAGGTAATGCCAATACCTCAGCTGGCACGCTTGCACTGGTACTTGCCACGTTCATCAGAGCTTTGACTGGTCCTATTGCCTTACACTCCCTAGCCATGTGTCCAGTCTTCCCACACTTGTAGCACGTAACTCCTGGCTTCGGCATCTTGCACTCATTTTCCAAATGTCCCTTCTGATTGCACCTATAACAGGTCATGCTCAGCTTATTGCATACTCCGGGGTGCCTTCTTCCACAGTTCTTGCATTCCGGTCTTTGGAACCTGTCTTCTCCAACTTGCCCTTGGCTTGCCTGGTTGTTCCCTTTTGATTCTTGCCTTTTGTCCAAATTTCCTTTCTTTTGAAAATTTCCGCCCTTCTGGAAACCAATCCTCTTTACATTCCGATCTTGCGAACTTCCAGCTTCAGACTTTTCACCATAAAATGGAACCTTCCTCTTCTTGTTATCCCTCTCTTTCCTTGACTGCATCCCATTATTCTCAATCAGAGCAGCTTTCTGTACTACTCCCGCATAAGTTTCAAGCTCAAACATAGCCACCCTATCTCTGACCCAAGGCTCCAATCCTTGCTGAAATTTCTTTGCTTTTTCCTCCTCAGTGCTGGTATACTTTGTCACAAACCTTGACAACTCAGTGAACTTCTTCTCATACTCCAATACAGTCATGTTCCCTTGCTTCAACTCAAGAAATTTTAGCTCCATCTGATTCTGCATGTACTTAGGGTAATACTTGTCCAGAAATAACTTTTTAAATCTCTCCCAAGAAACCTGCTGAGTGACTTCCATAGCCTTTACTGATTCCCACCAATAGATGACTTCTCCCTTCAAGAAGTAAGTAGCATACGGCATCTTCTGATCGTCTCCTAACTGTACCAACTCAAAAGCCCTTTCCATCTCCTTGATCCATGTGTTAGCTATCACTGGATCAGTGGTATCATGAAATACAGGTGGATTCACATTCTGAAAAGCTTTGAAAGTGACAATTTGTCTAGGTGGTACTGGTGGTTCAGGTGGTTAGTGTGGTTCACGGTTATCTTGGTTTTCAATTCGTTGTTGAAGAGTTAGTTGTTGTTGAGCTATAGCATTGGTTTGCTGTTACAAGGTTTCCAGTAGTAGAAGAATATTTGGGTCTGTGGTGAAGGTGGTTGTTGGGTTCTTCTTTTGGGAGGCATGATCCTGAAATAAGAGTTGTGTCAAAACAGATATGAATGATAAAATGATTCGAGGGTATCGCATGGCATTCTCATTTTCATATGGGGTCAAGTTTCCAAATTAAGCAGATATGATGATAAAAACATAAAATAACAGTTGAGAGCAAATGGAACAATAGCACATAATTATTAAAATTTAAAGGTCACAGTACATAGGATTGGGACATAGTCTGATTCTAGGAATAACAGGCTTATTTAAAGGAAAAACGAAACAACTGGGGATTCCATAGAGTCTGATAGTACAACAACATGAAAGGTAAATGGAAAGAACTAAGGCTCCACTCCATCTGAACGGGGCTTGGTAGTCTTTTCTTCTCGAAGCGTCTTCGCAATGCTCTGGAGCTCATCCGCCACCATCTGAATGACATACTGGCTGGTACGGTCCCGGTGCGCTGGGCATCTTCTCAAGCTTAGTGTTGACGTACTGAACCAAGGTCTCAAGTCTCGCAGTCATCTGCTCCTTGGGCTTCCCTTCGTAGTTTCGGCTGTCCGGATACACGTTCTTCAGTCGGTCTATCAGTCGGTCGTACTTGCCCTGAAGCATGTCGAACTCGCGCCTCAACTCAGCATACACGGAGAAAGCAATAGTGTCGTCCGACCCAGAGGATGACGAGGAATGCGCCCTTTGCTGACAACCAATAAGAGGAGTATTAATAATAATTTACTTAACCTACTCTCTCGCATAATATCTATAACCTACACACAATCCTATAACCTATTTGGGCTGTCCAGGGACTCTAAACCGTAGCTCTGATACCAAAACCTGTCACACCCCCAACTTAAATAGCAAAATAAATATAGCTATTACATCTTTTTAATGAAGAATACACAACCAAAATCCAAGATCTTACAGTTTAGGGTTTGGAACAGCCCAACACTACCAACTATTACATCTGATTACAAATACCGAGTCCTCACACAACTATTATTACTTATTCTACCTGAGCTCGAACATAAGCATCAGCATCACAGGTCTTACGGGCAGTCTGCTTGAATCTAACCATAGCTGCTAGCTGTAATATCAGGGTAAAGCAAGAAGTGAGCCAAAGCTCAACAAGTGCTAACAGTACGAACAAAACATAAATGAGATATACTTTAGAATGACAATGGAAAGACATAATCAATAACGAGAGATAAAACTATGTGAGATGGCATCATTTTGCTTGCATCAAAACAATTTTAAAATCATTCTTAATCAAAATCATTTTATGACGCTACGGATTACAGCCGGTGATCAGCCGCGAAGTAATCCCGAACCTCGCTGGGTTCTAAAACATTATTGGGAATCCCTAGGCAACTTTTAAGCCTAATATAAGTGTGGAAAGGACTCGCGTCTCAGTCCAGATCCACCATTCAAAGAAAACATTTATCCCCCTTTGGGACTGAAAAATCCACATTTTTCATTTTAAAAACTGATGCCGATTTATGACAAAATCTCTTTCTGTAACATTTTTATCAAGGGATTATAGATCAACTTGAAACACTGGAAATATGACACTAAATCTCAGGGCCATGATCCACTAGACTTTACTATATTAGGGTAATTGAGAGGTTTCCATAAACAAGAACTTTGACAAGGAAATTGAGCAAGGCTATTGGATAATATGAAAGAGTAATGCCAAACTAGGCTTAAAGCAATGGTTGTAGACAAGGTATAGGTATTAGAACATCAAGAAGATAAGCATCACTGGTTCCAATAGGATAGAGGTGTTAAAATATAAAGAAAGTGATCATCAGCTCAAGATATAACAGGGTATCAAGCTTTAGGGTAAGGATAGGGTTATCAAACAATCATGAATGAATTTAAGAAATGATTGGCTTTTAGGTATCAAGATAAAGTTTCTATCGAGGTTATTTCAAGAGTTGAATCAAAGCATCAGGGTGCAATATCAAGATTTCTCAGGGATCAATAGCATGATAATCAAAAGGATCAATAAAGTATTATAACAAATCTCTATTTTATCATGGCATCATTACTATCTAGATGAAGACTTTTGACTACTTGCAATAGTACTGAGGGTTCATGGCATTTATATGATTCAAAGATAAAAAAGATACGCTTGATTTAAATATATCAAAATGACTCAGGATAATTGCATCGATATATATATGAAATTTTAGTAAATACGAAGGTCAAGTTGAATCACTTGCCTTGAGATAGCTGGTCTGGTCTGACTGGTAGGAGCAACAACTGGAGCTTCACTCGACTTTTATGGCAAGTTTTCCCTCGTCTCGAGATCCTACATAAATAATAATAATCCTCATTATAATATTTCACCTTAACCTATTTACAACCGAAATTAAACACGGATGGCACTTAGGCCTATACACTTAATTTATTCCAAATTATATTCACAACATAGCCACATATCACATATCATATATTAACACCAAATAACACCATATATACCATAATGCACACTAGGCTTGGATGATCTCGACTCACACTTAAGTCACTTGGTCGCTAACTAACAAGTCTTCAAATTTGGCTTCCTAACTCGATGTGCCTTTCCTAAATTATCCAAAACCTATTGACCCTCACTTGTGCCTTTTGCTCTACTGACCTTATACTATCTTACAACTATGGTGGTCGACCTAATACTCACTTCTAAGTGTTCTAAAACTATGTGATAAGTGATAGTGCTCACTGGTGCAAATTTCAGAATGAACTAGGTTTCTTGAGTGCATTAGACACTCTTAAACTACAAGTTTTCTTCAAAACTTTTACACAAGACTCTCCTGACCTAAGGGCATCTCACAAGCTTGATGTGGCTCAAGGCCTGGCTTGGGCCTTCTTGGGCCTAAGCTAAAAGTCCAAGGTTCCCCTGTTTTTCTGGGCAGAAAATGCCCTGACTTGAATTAACTTGTGACACATGGTTCTAGCTCATATCCTATGAACTATGGTTGGAAAAACTTCTCTGACATACCCTCTAACTAAGGCCCAATTGGGCCTAATGAGGGCCTACCCATGACATGGTCAAATCTCCCTATTTCTAAGTTGCAACAAAACTGTCCCCTGCTGGACAGATTTTGTGATTCTACTTGTGCACCTAACCAAATGACATGCAAACCTCCAACCAACTCCTAAAACCTATTATATACTCCCATACTAACTTCTGGTAGCTTGGGCCTCAAAGTGCACACCAATGACATGGTCAAAACTCACTCTAAACCTCAGGGTATACTGATTTTTCTGCAGAAACTATAACTCTCATTTTCCAAGGTTTTGACTTGACAAACTCAACTAACAAAAACTCAATACTTAAACCAAGACTTATACATGGTAATCTACTGAACTAACTCCTTATTCTCAAAATAAACTTGGGTGAGATCATCCATGCCAAAAACAACAACATGCAACTAAATATATAACATGCAACTCATGGAAAGCACATAACAAGATTTCGGCTAGGCATAAAGTTGTAAATGCTTGCAAAATCGACTTGCACCTAATTTATCCTTAATAATATGAAATATAACTCTTTTAAGTATTAATAAGAAATTCATAAAACAATCTATTTAAGCACACTATTTCGAATTTATAGATTTTAACATAACTACATGATTTCGAAAAGATAGCATGCAAAACATGGTTGATCATCATTTTAATGTCTTAAAACTACATGCATGGCTAAACATAAATATATAATGAATTTCAGTAGCATGCAAAGGATTTTAAAGCATGATATCTCCATAAAACACTTAGTTAGCACATATACATATATATCTCATAGAGAGCTCTTGAATTCACAAGAATCAAGAGTTTCTCTTTGGAGATCACATAAGAACTACACATGCATCCATGGAACTTCAACTTCCAAGTCACAAAACACTTGGAAAGTATATAAGATGAATAGGTAAAAGATTTACACTTGGGAAGATGAAGAATGAATTGAAAAATGGAAGGGGGGTGGGGAATTGGCCTTCGGCCGAGAGCAAGGTGGGAGGGGGAGGAGAGAAAATTTGTGGGTGTTGGAGTGTGGAATGAGAATGACTTCTCCACTTTGATTTCTTTGTTTTATGCTATTTGGTTTAAATGATGAGTGGAAGTGAGAACTTACAAAAATGTCCCTTGGTTAAAGTTAGGCCATTTTGCATGCAAGGCTAAGGTAGTAATTTGGTAATAATCAAATGAGTTAGTGGGGTTGGAAAAGTCTTGTTTGCCCTTTGAGAGAATAAAGGGTGTTTGCATGCATGGTCTCTTATGTAATTTGATAATATGACAACTAAAATTTATAATGATTTATTTTATAAAATAAAATACAAGTTCAAAAATTATAAAATTTATACCATAAAATAACTTGGATTTTTAGAGACTTTATAAAATCATTTTCAAAATTTGTGAACAAAATACCTTTTAAAAAAATTTTTCCAAAGCTTAGAATATTCCTTATAAATCAAAAATAAAGAAATTAAATAAACTCTTGCTTTGAAAAATCATATACTACACAAGCAAATTTATAATGCAGAAACTTTCACTCACACTAGCGTACAATCATTGAATATATTTTCATTTGACTTTAATATTATACCCAATCCAAAATAATATTACATAAAATGCCGGTCGTAACACTTATTTTCGATTATTCAAATAAAGATCGTAATTTCGTATAAGTATATCTCTGGTAATTTATTATTCATTTCAAGTAGGAGTTTTAAAACTTCTACTTCAATTATTTTTGTAAAGATTATCCTTTATGGGAATATTATTTAAATAATAATATTCAGATATTTTCTAACATATCGGGAATGATTTATTTTATTAAATCATCATTACTCTAAACATTCCTTAAAATGTTTTCGAGTCTTCAAAATGATTTTAAAAGTTAGAGCGGATCCCAAAACTCATTTTCAGAATTATGATCTTCTTTTCGAAGGGGATTTAAATACTCGCTCAAAACCTGAGGGATCCGGCTCTGTGATGTATTTTATATTTGCAACGAGTTTGCTGTTTTGAGAAAATATTTTGATAACTTGCCCAACATTCGGGAAGTAAGTCCATCTAGTTGAGTCGGCATAAACAACATGGGCTCAGTGGGCGTCCATGAAAGTGTAAGTGGCTCAGTGGGAGTCCATCAATGTGTAAGTGGCTGAGTGACAGTCCAGCATAAGGTCCTAATACGGCGAGGGTGATGACCAGTGGGGGATTCATCCATCTACTAGTAGAAAAGGTGACTTAATTGGTATCTTTTCCTGATGAGCAAGATATCAGGTTTATGCCAAGGTTTATGCCAAAGTTTCTTCTTTCCAAAATTCTTGGGAATGATAATTCTGCTTATACTTTCATAGCAGAAGAGTGTATGAAATGTATATATATAGGTGTATATATATATATCGGGACTTAATGAAGTATCTCGTAACTTTATTCTTTATAATGATATTTCAAAGATTGAATCTATTCAAGTCTTATCTTGTAGTCTCATCTATGTGATGAACTTTTGAAATTGATTATACCTTGAACGGTGGTCGTTCAAGTTGTATTCGGAAAAGATACAAGTATATTGGAGTATCTGGTAACTTTATCTTTTCAACTTATATCTGGTTAATGATTATCTTATGCATGACAAAGATTTTCAGAAAAATGTTGAGACAAGGTTAGATATATGATATCACCTTGCAACGATGGTTTTATACAGTTATAAACTGGAACTCTGTGTATATTATGCATGGAAGAGGACTTCCAAGATTTTGAAAAGTATATACATATATATTGAACATTTTGCGACTTGGTCGCATTAAGATATCAAGGTTAGTTCATTTCTTCTTGACCAAGACTTTCATGAGTACTATGAGAATGCTCATATATTGTTAATTATTATACATATTATTTCGGTGGGCTTGTTGCTCACCCTTACTTTCTTCTTTCATCACAGAACAACAGATAGACAAGATGAACAGGACCAAGCTCCCAATTCGCAAGCAGATAGGAAACGTTTTGCAGTTTCCTGTAGGCGTTGATGCCGCTGTAGCTGAGGTAGGATCTACCAATAGGCTAGGGTTTCAACTGTTGATGTACAAGACTTATGTATATTTATGAATTGTAATAATGGCAAAGAATTTGTAAATTTATTAAGAAACCCTTTTGAGGTGTAATGACTTATAATTGTGGAATAAAATGACTTGTGTTATTTTGGTATTCATCTCTGAGACTATATCTTGTGGTGTGTGTTATTGTGGGGTCACAGTACACAGTAGTTGGTTGTTTATTAAGATTAGGTGTTATTAAGGGAAATGGAACTCGTGACAACCCGGATCCCCGACCCGGATTTGGGGGTGTTACAAGGACTTAAAGAGTCAATTGCATCATTTCGTTCTTTGTGTTTATCATATCTTCATCTGTAGGGTTCCTGTGCTTCATAGTTAAATATTGTTTATCTGTTTCTATTTTCATGTTGAGTTATAAATCCTCGATTACATGTTACATTACATTATGCTTTACAATCTCCCCCTATTTGATTGTTAGAGTTTGACAAGCAAATCTCTAAGGATAACTCAACTGATAATAAGAAAAAGTACAATCTCAATACAGATAAAGATATTAAATACATTGGATTACATATTCAATTCCACATTTCTGAAGATACAAATTACAAAGAAGTGTTCCTCTAGCCTGAACATATATTCTATGTCTTCTTTCATCTTGTTCTCTTCTGCTTCCTGCTTCTTCTTGAGGCTGATCAGATTTTCTCTTAGAGGCTTTCTTCTTGGGGTCTGATGGTTTTGGAGGACACTCTTTCAACTCATTGAATCTAGCTTGCACCAATCAGGAGCTTCTATCTCAAGTGCATTGACTGGAGGTGGATTATTCAGTTCATCAAGCATTATCTCAAGATATTTGACTTTGGTGCATTTAGGAACAACATCAAACAATAGTGATGAATTTTTGGACAATATGAAGACTGTTATCCTTTAGGATGTCCTCGTGCTCCTTGGTGTCATTGATTGAATCTTCTTCCAATACATCATCAAGTATCCTTATGATTGGGATCAATGCAATTTTATCCTCTTTACATGTGGAGAGGTTGACGTCCATTAAGCTTGATAAATTGATTATGATGCGCTTGTTCTGAAATCATTGATCCTGATCATTGCTTGATTAATCTGAAAGACTAGTTCCCCTTTCTGTGTTAGTGCTGATGATAGGTCTACTATCTTTTAGAAGATTCATTTCTGGTTCTCCATTGATTAACACTATCTCATGATAAGCTCTTCCAACTTTCTTCATATCCTTCTCCGTATCCCTGATCATTTTGTCATTGAGTCTGTAAGCATATAGAACTTCAGCAGATTTAAGGTCTGCTTCTGATCTTTTAACTCCCGGTGCCTCCAGTTTTTCTCTTTTACTCCTGAGTTGACTTTCAAGAAAAGTGAGTTGTAGATATCGAATGGATTTCAGATGTTGGTCAGACATAGAGATATTTTGCATCCTGTCATCCGTAATTACTTTGATCACGAATGGGTACAAAAAGGCTTGAGGGGATACATTCATCATCATTCTCCAAAGTTTGTCTCTGAAATATTAATTCTCATTCGATTTCAACCATGGGATTTTTGAGGCTAGGACGAACAGTTCAACAATGTTCAACTTCTTCAACACACTGGTAGACACCTTCATCTGTAGACCATCTCTGTGATTGATAGTGATCTTCCATCCATTCTTCAGAATTTTCACAGTAGTTCCAGTGATTATTTTGCTGAATTGATCATAGAACTCATGGATGTTTTCATACTCCTTTCTGTAATGTTCCACAGTTCTCAGCAGATTAGAGTTACCAAGTTCTGAATAGTGATATGTTTCTGGTTTGTCCATTTTCTTCTTTATATCTTCCCATTTGCTTCCTTTCCTTCTAGCTCGAAGATATGCTTCTCTCTCTTCTCTGTTCCTCTTTCTTTGAATAGCTCTTTGAATTCTTGCTTTTGATCTTTCCATTTCTTCTTGAATCTCTATACAAGAGCAATTTATTTTCTTTGGAAGTCCATAGAACAGACAGTATCTGAGAAAGCATCTTCATCTTCAAACTCTTCATCCTCAAAGATGATCTTTCTTTCTTCTGTAGCCACTTCCTAGAATCTTGGCTCACACCCCATCGGAACATCACTTTCATCTATTTTACCTTATTCTAGATCGTCTTCAGAGAATAAGGGTTTGGAGCTTATATCTGAGACAACAGATTTCTCTGAGTTGTAATGATTTAGCTCAGATGTCCAGATTGCTCCCCTTGAAATGTTGCACTTTCTGTAGAGAATCTTTCCTTGAGGAGCACCCTTTCATCAATTCTCTCTTCTAGATCTTCCTCCATCTCATCTCCAAATTCATCATAAGTACCAGTAGTCTGAAAGGCATCTTGAAGTAGATTAACAACAATGTCTACTTTTTCTTGTTCTACTACCCTTTTATCCCCCTCAGTTGGGTTATCCTTCAGAGATGGTGTTGATTGAGCATGTAAGGTTGAGACAGGGATCTCAAGAGAAACATGCAGTTTCTTGCTGACTGAGGTCATTGGCCCAGTGCTGGCAAAAGCTGCTTCAGATGAGACTGGGATCAGCGCTTCCTTGCTAACTGAGAGCTTTGGCTCAGTGTTGGCAATTGCTTTTCCTTTTCCTGTATGAGAGAGAGATCGCTCAACGAATTCCCGTAAACTAGCGAATGCTGCTTGTTGATGTTAAAGTTGATCGGAAAGACTAGCGATCTGATGATCCCTGAGAGATAGTTCTATTTGAAAATGTTGATCTTTAAGAGCCAGCTGTTCTCTGAAATAGTTGTCTTTGAAAGCTAGATGCTCTTTAAGATAGGATTTAGTGACATAGTTTGAGAGATCTATAGGTGTAGTTTGGATGGTAGGTGTCTCACAGGCTTCTTGCAGTGTATCGCCCAGCACTCTATTACTCAGTTTAGGGTCATGTATGTCACTTGTTCTCACATGTTCACTCCGCTCAAAGCTCTGAGTTCCAAGTGTACCTACAGAAGACACTAGAGCCATCATTAAGGAGGTCAGCAATGGTGCAATGGGAGTTCACAATTCCCGATCCTTGTCTGAGACAAGTTGCCTATCATCAGGAGATGACTCATCCAGAGTTAGAATCTCTAGGAGGAGAACTGGGCCGTCATATTTGGCATCTAATCCTCAGCTTCCCCTTATATCTGTGAAGATACATTCCCCTTAGGCTCACTAGTTAAATCTAGTTCATCGCCAATGGGTTACCTATCCGCGCCTATGTCGGATCCACTATCCGCAGATGTATCCAGGTTTATTAGTCTTGGGGAGGTAAGTGTTGTGCTAGGTTTGTCAGCAATTACAGCACTTTCTCCTAACACCTGTGAAGGCAGTTGATCCATTAAAGGACCTTTAATAGGATATTCTAACCGTAAAATGGTTGAATGCCCTATTTCCGTCAATACTTCCTCACCAAATAGAACTCTTCTAATCGACTTATTTAATGCTTCAAGAGCTTGGATATTGGATAGTGTGTTTGACTCATTACAGGATGACGTGGCCGACGGGTGAATTTTAATAGATCAACCTTGTTGAGAAGATAGATCTAGTAACTGTTTAGTTGCCTTTTTAGCCAGGGAATCTTTTGAGAAGATACTTGGAGGTTTACAGTTGTCTTAAGAAATTCACTTCTTTGCTTCAAAGGAGACAGAGCTGTGGGTTCTCTCAAAGTACCTTCCTTATTTGCTGCATCTAGTGCAGTTTCTCCCTTTATATGCATGGGGTCCTTATACTCCAGGGTTTGGGCTAGGAGAGTTGAAGGTGTTTGATTGGGCTCTAGAGGGTGGTTATGAATTTGTGGTATGCCAAATTCACTCCCTCTCCTATCTACTTATTCAATAAGTGGCTGTGTGTGATGTGGGTCAAGATGTAATTGATCTATACTAATGAGATCAGAGCATGCTTCATATGTATTACTCATAGCAGATCTACCCATAGCTGAGAAAGCTGGTCTGTAGACAGATGTATTAGAGTGAGTAGACTCAGCAGCTTGAGGAGATTGTCTAGCAGCTTCAGGTTGAGGTTGTGGAGAGTTATCAGGTTCAGCTTCTTGTTGTGGTTCAACCTCATCCTCTGCTTGATTACCATGTTCAGGCTCAGGTTGATCTGCTTCTTCATCCACATTCTCTTCCGGTGCAGCAATGTCTTCCTGTGGTGCATTTTCAGCTTGAGGTTCACCTTCATCGTCTTCATCTTCATATTGAGCATTGATAGTAGCAAAGACATCTATCATGTGGTCTGTTAGGAAAGCAGCATTTGTATTTGAATAGTTTCCTTTCCTGTGTAATTTAGTCACTATCAACGGGGACAAGATGGGAGGATTTTCCAAGATGTCACTATGAGTTGATGCCTTTTGTGCTTCTGACAGTTTTCCATTGAGCACTATCTGAAGAAACCTTGCGTATAAGATAAAGTTTTGATGCTGAGATTGGTTCTCCAAGATGTGCTTCATGAATAAACGCCCAAAGTTGATGCGAAGATTATTTGCGACAGCAACCCCAACAATTTGATTGAAATTAGTCAGTCCATGGAATCCACCAGTCTTGGGAGCCAAAGAATGAGATAATATGTCGAAAAAAAGATTCCATTCCTTTGGAAGATGACTTTTGTTGAAGTGCTTCGGAAAATCTTCATTCCCTGTCAATGTGCTTCTTATTACTCTGAAAAAGCTGAGTAATTCCCAGTCTTCTGGAAAGTCATCAAATTATCACGAGGTAGCTGAAGATGTTCATTTAAATTGTCTTCTGTGATTCTGATTATATCATCAACAATAACAAAGGAAAAAGTCAGTTATTCATCATCAGAAAAGTTTGTAGCTGTTGTATGCACATGCCTGAGAAGCTCAACATTCAATTTCACATTAGTAGATAATGTGAAGCGCACAATGGAGTGTTCATTTAGAAAACGGATCCATGTCTCAAAATGTACCATTTTAACGGGATCATGTTCAATAATAGAAACAAAATTTGATTTTGGAATCTGAATATATTCTCCATTTAATTAAAAATGAGAATAAAATTTGGATTTAAAATAAATGAATTTATGCCCTTCGAATTATGAGATAAATAAAATTGACCAAACTTGAAACACACTTTTTAAGAAATTAACCAAACAAAGCCTTAAGAAGAAATTATGTTAAAATCAATCCAATTAACAATTAGCCAAACAAAGCCTTAAACATAAGAACAAGGGCAATTCGATCTTTACAAACACTCGGTAGAATTTGTTGAAACTGGACTCAAAATGGTCCTTGTTCTATTAGCTTTCAAAATCTTCAAAAATTACAAATTTTGACAGAGTTTTGTTAAAGATTTGATCAAAGTGAAATTTCTTTCGTCTCCTGCGATTTGTGCTGTGTATATATCAAAGAAAGAAGACGATCTCTGTGTATATACTCGCAACAAGAAAATCTCACAAAGTGAAGTGTTGTGTGGCGACGTACTCCTGTGGCGACCATAGAGCACTGTAATCTCTCTGTGGCGACCACAGGAGAGAGATATTTCTTTGGAAACCTTCTATGGCGGCACAGAGGGGTTTCACTTAGAAAAAATCTATGTATAGATCCTCTGTGGTGACACAGTTGAGTTGTACTTAGAATAGTTCTGAGTATAAACTCTCTGTGGCGACACAAAGGAGTTTTACTTAGAAAAAATCTAAGTCTTACTCTCTGTTGCGACACAGTAGAGTTCTATTTAGAATAATTCTAAGTCAAAAACTCCTGTGTTGCGACCCAACCCTCTGTGCTGCTGAATTTATTTTAAACATCTTTTAAAATATGTTCATTGAAAAGAATGTTTAAAAACAAATAATAAATCATAATTATATTTCACTACATATACAAATATTATCATTTTATTGATAACACTATATTTTTGTGAAAATGATTATGTTGTAATAATTTAATATTAATTTCAATGAACCCATTTAAATATTAATTATTTAAAGTCCACTAAAATTAAATTAAATAGCTTTATTAATATGAATATGCTCAAACATTATAATATATATAGTATGCAAGCACATAAATGATTGAATTACGAGAAATAATTAATGGCATGTAAATTCAGATGTCCTTAAGATATTGATATTAAATAACAAGTGAATTTAATCAGGATAAATTACAGTTATTGACTTCTAAAGTTAATTAGAAATATTTAACATCCCAAGCTCACTAACCAACTTAGAGAAACTGTTTTCATCAAGTGGTTTGGTGCAGATGTCTGCAAATTTGATCCTCTATGGGTAGAAAGTGTAACTCCACAGTGCCATTTGTGACATGCTCTCTGATAAAGTGATAGCTGATATCAATATGCTTTGTACTTGAGTGCTAAACTGGGTTGTTTGAGATTGCTATTGCACTTGTATTGTCACATAATATTGGGATCTTTGATACCAACAGACCAAAATCCCGGAGTTGGTTCCTCATCCACAAGATTTGAGCACAACAGCTTCCACAATCTATGTCTTCAGCTTCAGCAGTTGATGTGGATACTGAGTGCTGCTTCTTGCTATGCCAGGATACCAATCTTCTCCCAAGAAACTGACAGCTTCCAGATGTACTTTTCCGGTCAATCTTACAACCTGCAAAATCTGAATCTAAATATTCTTTTAATAGCTATAAGATGAGACTCTTTTGGTTTAGCTTGAAATCTAGCACATAAGCAAGTTGCAAACATAATATCTGGTCTACTTGCTGTGAGATAAAGTAATGAGCCTATCATACCTCTGTAGCTTGTGATGTCAACTTTCTGACCAGTTTTGTCTAGATCAAGCTTGGAGGCTGTTGGCATGGGAGTCTTTGCTGGAGTTGAATCATCCAGATTATACTTCTTGAGAAGTTCTCTGATATACTTGGATTGACAAATGAATATACCATATTTCCTTTGACTCACTTGTAATCCAAGAAAGTAGTTCAACTCTCCCATCATGCTCATCTCATACTTACTCTGCATTAGCTTAGAGAATCTCTTGCAAAGATCATCATTAGTAGAACCAAATATAATATCATCAACATATACTTGAACTAATATCATATCAGATTTATGCAATTTATGAAATAGAGTTTTATCTACGACACCTCTAGTAAAACCATTTTCAAGTAAAAACTCAGAGAGAATGTCATACCATGTCCTTAGAGCTTGCTTAAGACCAAAGAGAGCTTTAAATAGAAAGTATACAAAGTCAGTCAGATTTGGATCTTTAAAACCTGGAGGTTGTTCCACATACACTTCTTCTTCTAGCTCCCCATTCAGGAATGCACTCTTCACGTCCATTTGATAAAATTTGAATTCTGAATGTGTTGCGAATGCCAAAAACATCCTGATTGCCTCAAGTCTAGCCACTGGTGCATAGGTTTCATCATAATCTATACCCTCTTCTTGAGAGTAACCTTTAGCTACCAGTCTGGACTTGTTTCTCGTTACAATGCCATCTTCATCTAGCTTGTTCCTGAATACCCATTTAGCGTCTATCACTGACTTGTCCTTTGGTGGTCAGGGTACCAGCTTCCATACCTTCTTCCTCTCAAACTGATTGAGTTCTTCTTGCATAGAAATAACCCAATCTGGATCTTCCAGTTCCTCATCCACTTTCTTAGGTTCTATTTCTGAAAGAAACCTTGAAAAGTGACATTCATTCTGAGTGGCATGTCTAGTTCTTACTCCTGTGTCAGGATCACCAATGATCAACTCAAAGGGATGGTCTCTGTTCCAAACTCTTTGACGAGGCAGATATGATCTTGATGTTTCCCCTTGTTCAGTCTAATATTGAGTGTGAACTGTAGATCTTCTTCCTGCTCCCTCTGAGTTGCTGTCACCATGACTGGATGATTCTGATCTTGGTGCAGTGGTTCTTGAAGGTGTTACTGTATGATTATCATAACCATTATTTCCACCATTACTACCACTTGATCCTGAATCAGCATTGCCATGTACTGTAGATGTAGTTCTAGCAATCTCAGGTTCTATTATCTCCAAAGGATCATCTGATAGATTTTCAAAATCCAGAGATTCAGAATCCTTTTTCTCTTTGCAGGCTTGCCAACTTGGTGTCGTCGAATGTTACATTAAGGCTTTCAAAACCTTCTGATCAGTAATCATATAAACCTTGTAAGCTTTAGATTCCAGAGAATAGCCAAGAAATATGCCTTCTTCTGCCTTAGCATCAAATTTTCCTAGATGCTCATTTCCTTCCTTCAGCACAAAGCATTTAGCACCAAACACATGAAAGTATATCAGTGTTGGTTTCTTATCAGCCATTATCTCATAAGGACTCTTGTCATGATCTTTATTAATCAGGGTACCATTTTGAGTGTAACACGCTCTGTTGATAGCTTCAGCCCAGAAGTAAGTAGGAAGTCTTGATTCACTTAGCATAGTCCTTGCTGCTTCAACCAAATACGATTCTTCCTTTCTACGACCCTATTTTATTGTGGAGTTCTTGGAGCTGAATACTGTCTTGAAATACCTTTCTCTGTACAGAATTCATTTAGAAATGTATTCTTGAATTCTGTCCCATTATCTGATATGATCTTCCTGACAGGTAATTTCGCTTCCATCTCAATTTTCTTTATATGATCCACTATCAGCTAAGGTGCTTCATCCTTGCATTGTAAGAACAACACCCATGTGTACTTAGAGAAGCCATCAACCATCACTAAAGCATATCTTTTCCTTGATAGCGACAACACATTCACTGGACCAAATAAATTCATGTGAATCAACTGAAGAGGTTCAGTTATGCTTCTCATTTCCTTGCTTATGTGTGATGCTTCTTTGATTTCCCTTTTTTACATGCTTTAATGAGTCCTTCTTGACAGAATTCCATCTATCGTAGTCCTCTCACTAATTTTCTCTTGACCAGAGAGTTCATTGTCTTGAAGTTCAAGTGCGAGAACTTCTTCTTCCATAACCAACTTTGTTCGATGAAGCTTTGCTGTAAAAACATCTGATTACTCCATCACAGGTAGACTTCAAGTCAGCTACGTACAGATTACCTTTCCTTACTCCCTGTAAAGCAGGCTTCACATCTTTTCTGTGAGAGATCAAATATCTTTCTGATCTGAAAACATTGTATCCTTTGTCACAAAACTGACTTATGCTTAGAAGATTGTGCTTCAATCCTTCCACAAGAGAGATGTTTTCAATGATGACATTGCCAATTTCCAAATTGCCATATCCCTTAGTAAATCATTTGTTTTCATCTCCAAAAGTAACTATAGGGCCAGCTTTCTCAACCACTTCTGTGAGCAGGGACTCTTCTCCTGTCATGTGTCTAGAACACCCACTGTCCAGAATCCACATGATCTTTTCCTTTCTTACCTTACCCTGCAAACACAGATTAATTAAGAAGACTTTGGTACCCAAGATTTCTTGGGTCCTGAAAGTTTAGGGGTAGAAACAGTATCAAAAAATAAAACCTTGACATGCTTAGCTTTTACTTTGACAGACTCCTTCTCAATGCTAGTCTTATCAGAGATGTTAGACTTGGAGACATGAGGTACTACAGTCTTAGCCTGTGTGTGCTCATTACCCATGCTTGTCTTAGTGTCAGTGCAAGTGCTAGCAGTTGCATGAAAAGCTTTAAAATATTTAGACATGGTAACAAATGCACATGGCATACATCCAACTATACCACATGGTTCATGAAAACTAGGCATGTTAGGCATGGCAGGCATATTGGAAGATGCAACAGATTCTACTTTAGCTTTAGTGCAGGCATGTGTAAGGTGTGCAGTAGAATTGTAATTATTACATAACTTCCTAGATGTAGATGAGAAAGATGCAAAGTTAGATTTCTTATTTACACCTACCTTGCCATTTCTGTTCTTCTTAGTCTTAACCTTAGCACCCTCACCAGTCTTAGAGTTAACTATGGGGTCTGGTTTCTTAGGTGTGTCAGGTTCCTTACTATCCACCTATTACCTAGGTCAGCTATGGATTTAGCTTTACTAGCTGGAACCTTAGGACTCTTAGGGGATTCCTCTTCCTTCTCTCTATTTTCAGAATTCAATTCCTTATTGATTAGCAAACTTACTGTAATAACCCCAATTTTTGAGAAATTTTGAAACCCTTATGAATAGTGTTTTTGCTGAACGAGAAAACTTTTCATGCCACGCTATGTAGGGGTTCTGTTATTGATCTTATGGGATATTATTAGTACTCTATGTGGTATATAAGTGTATGTAAAGATCGTCAGAATCCAATTCCGAACACTTTGATTTTCCCGGAAATCTACAAGATACGGAGAGAATTGAGTATAAGGTAACAGGATAAAAAGGATTTAAATTAAAGGATTATAAGAGAGGATCATAAAAGGAATACAATATATTGAGAAAGGTTAAGGGAACCTAAGTAATAAGATCCCGGGTATGATCCCTCAAATGATAAACGAGAACGAAAGATAAGCGAACCGTAAAACAAATAAGGACCAAGAGACAAGCTTGTACAAGAAGCCAGGGACTGTGACATCATCAAACCACAAGGTGTGGACAAGTGGGAGCATTATGACATGTGCAAGGTGATATAGGCATGAAAAAAAAGGAAGGAGATGTGGTGACTTTTTAACCACACAAAATCAAGGGCAACTAGGTAATTTACTAAATCAAACACAAAAATCAAGCCAACCAAGCCAAGCAAAATCATTTTCATCAAAATCAAAAAGAAACCAAGGCATGGTTCATCATGCTCTCGGCTTTTACTATTGCAAATGGGCAAGAATTTCAAAACTCAAGATCCAAGCCTCCTAAATTGGTAAGATAATTCCCTAATCATCTTCATGCTTAGTTAGGACTATATCATGAGTTTAAGCCATTAATTCCTTCTCAATTCTTCATTTAATCAAAGAAGAAGACTATGAATAGTGTTTTCAAGTTTTTAACTTGAAGTTTTTCTTGTTTATCTTGAAGATCCAAGCATTCTTAAGACTTCTCAAAGCTTCTTAAGGCTTCCTAGCTCCTCCCACCACTTCAAGGAAGGTATACCATCTCCAAACCCTAGATTCCTATATAAATAAGATGATTTTGATTAGTAGGGTGCTATGGTAGCTTGTTGTTGTGATTAGAGTTTGGGATTTGAAATGGTAGCGAAATGGAATGGTAAATGTTGTGGTTTTGATTAAAAGAACTTAAGTATGATTAAAGTTAAGTTTAGGCATAAGTATGAATGATTAAATTGAATTGGTTGGGGTTGTTATGATGTGATAAGGATGGATGTTTGTTGTATGATGGATTTGAGGTTGGATTTGAGGTTGATTTGGAATGGGTTTGAATGGTTTAAAATATTGGAAATCGCGTAAACATAGCCGTCGTAACGTCCAATTTTCTTTAGACTGTTTTTGTTCATAACATTAGGACCCGAGAACCCCCTTCTAGATTATGACCATTGCCATGTCTAGATAGCACGTGTTATGAGCTTCGTTTTGATATGTGGTTCGTTCGATTCCGATGCACGGTTTAGGAGAAACGACCGTTTTAAGTAACGGCGTTTCGCGAACGAAACATTTCCCCTCGCCTTACTTTGAAACATAGGTTAAAGGCCAAAAAGGGTTAATTAATGTATGAAACATTTATGGTAAGTGTGTTAGGCAGTTGGTAAGACACTCGCGAAGGAATCGCCTTAAAACTCGTAAAGGTTAAATTATTAAAAAATGGTGGAGCCGAAGGTACTCGAGTGACTTAAGAGAATCAGTAAGCACAAAACGAGCGTTAGAGTCTGAGTTGGTTAGAGTATAGATTTACAAGTGACTTTGGTTTAATTCCAACTTACTTGTTGTTTATAGGTTACTAGACTCGTCCCAAGCCTTTTTCACCCCAAGTTGCTCAGGCAAGTTTTCTACCCGTTATACTGTTGTTGTGATGTATATATGTATTTGCATTATCTTGCGATAGATGCATGTTGGTTAATTAGCAAATGTTGCAATATATTGAAGCATGTTGCTATGATTATATATATATATATATATGCATGCCTGTTTCGTATTCTTGCTATATATCTGTTGATTCAGTTGATAATACCTATGCTAGAGGATAGCGGTAACTTGCATATACCCTTAGTATAGGGACCCAAAAGGTGGAAATATTTTCTAAACCGGGAGTCGAGGATCCCGAGTAGATTTTGTATATATGTATATATATACATATATATTTATATATATATGGTTATAGTTTTCAAAACTATTAATCGAATAAGGTTTATTCGATAACTTTATTTTATTTAATGAATATTATTATGAATATTCATTCGAGGGTTTATGACTTCTTTATTTTATTAAATGAATATTATTCAAATATTTATCCGAGGACTTATGACTCCTTTATTTTATTAATGAATATTATTCAAATATTCATCCGAGGACTTATGACTCCTTTATTTTATTATTGAATATTATTTCAAATATTCATCCAAGGACTTATGACTCCTTTAGAGTATTATTGAATATTACTTGGATATTCATTTGAGGATGTATTGACTCCTTTATTTTATTTAATGAATATTATTTATAATATTCATTCGAGGTATTATGACTCCGCTTATTATTTAAATATATTCTTTATTTTATTAAAGAATAAGGTGTCAATAATCAAACTTATTTTCGATTATTCAAATAAAGATAGTACTTTCATATAAGTATATCTTTGGTTATTTAATATCCATTTCAAGTATAAGTTTTAATACTTCTACTTCAATTATTTTTATAAGGATTATCTTTATGAGAATATTATTTAAATAATAATATTCAGACATTTTCTAAATATATTGGGACTGATTTACTTCATTAAATCAGCATTACTAAACACTCTTTAAAGTGTTTTCGAGTCTTCAAAATGATTTTTAAAAGTTAGAGCGGATCCCAAAACTCATTTTTTTTATTTAAGATCTTCCTTTTAAAAAAAGGGGATTTAAATACTCGTTCAAATCCTGAGGGATCCGGCTCTATGGTGTATTTTATATTCGCAACAAGGTTGCAGTTTTGGTAAATGAATTGATTACTTACCCAACGTTCGGGAAGTAAGTCCATCTATTGAGTCGGCATAAGCAACATGGGCTCAGTGGGCGTCCATGATAGTGTAAGTGGCTCAGTGGGAGTCCATCAAATGCATAAGTGGCTGAGTGGCAGTCCAGCATAAGGTCCTATTGCGACCAGGGTGATGACCAGTGGGGAATTCGTCCATCTACTAGTAGAAAAGGTTACTTATTGGTATCTTTGCCTGATCAGCAAGATATCTGGTTTATGCCAAAATTCTTTTCCTTTCCAAAATTCATTGGATGTTACAAACTCTGTTCATACTTTACATAACAGAGGTTCCAGGAAATGTTTAAGAGATATATATATGTGGATATATACATATCGGGACTAAATAAAGTATCTCGTAACTTTATTTCATTCAATAATATTTCAAAGATTGAATCTATTCAAATCTTGTCTTGTAGTCTCATCTATGTGATGAACTTTTGAAACTGGTTATAACTTGAACGGTGGTAGTTCAAGTAGTATTGGGAAAGATATAAGTATATTGGGGTATTTGGTAACCTCATCTTTTAAACTTATATCTAATTAATAATTGTCTTATGAATGACAAAGATTTTCAGAAAAACGTTGAGACAAGGTTAGATATATGAGATCATTTTGCAACGATATTTTTTATACAGTATACACTAGGACTTTGTGTATATTATGCATGGAAGAGGACTTCCAATATTTTGAAAAGTATATATGTATATATACTGAATATTTTGCGACTTCATCGCATTAAGATATCAAACTTGGTTCATTTCTTTTGACCAAGACTTTCATGAGTATTATGAGTAGGCTCTATATTGTAAATCATTATACATATTATTTTGGTGGGCTTGCTGCTCACCCTTGCTTTATTTCTTCATCACACAACAACAGTTAGGAAAGATGGCCAGACTCCAGCAGACCCAGCGCAAGCGCGTGGGAAGCGTCCCGCGTCTTCCCGTTGTGTTGTAGCTGCTATAGCTGCAGAGGTAGATCTATTGTAGATCAGACCATCTACTTTTGAGAATCAATTATGTATAATTATAACTTGTGGCAGATAATGGCAATTAACTGTAAATTTATCAAGTAATCATTTTGGGTTGTAATAACTTTTAAATTGTGGATTCAAAGACTTGTACTTATTTAAATTTCATCTCTGAGACTATAACGAGTTGTGGTGTGTGTTAGTGGGGTCACAGCATAAGGTTATTTATTATTAATTAAGTGAAGTGATATTGTGGAAAGAAAGACCGTGACGACCCGGATCCCCGACCCCGGATCTGGGGGGTTACAGAAATGGTATCAGAGCTAAGCGTTATAAACCTCAGAAATGATGGGACGTTAAGATAATAAGTTCACAAAGATAATAAGAACTCTTGCCAAGTTCATATCGGACTACCTAACGTAGTACTGACAGTTAAAACCCTTATGGGAACCCTTATAAATGTAGCGAGAGAAGCATAGTTCGTTATCGTATAGAGTAGCGGGACTCCGAACCCTGAGGTTGAGGAGCAACAGCGCGATGATGTTTTATTACTAATTGGAGATCGGATTGTGGATCCGATAGAGTGTCCTAATGCAGGACCGGATTGTAATAACCCCAATTTTTGGAAATTTTTGAAACCCTTATGAATAGTGTTTTGCTGAATGAGAAAACTGTTCATGCCACGCTATGTAGGGGTTCTGTTATGATCTTATGGGATATCATTAGTACTCTATGTGGTATATAAGTGTATGTAAAGATCGTCAGAATCCAATTCTGAACACTTTGATTTTCCCGGAAATCCACTAGATACGGAGAGAATTGAGTATAAGGTAACAGGATAAAAAGGATTTAAATTAAAGGATTATAAGAGAGGATCATAAAAGAAATACAATATATTGAGAAAGGTTAAGGGAACCTAAGTAATAAGATCCCGGGTATGATCCCTCAAACGATAAACGAGAACGAAAGATAAGCGAACGTAAAACAAATAAGTGACCAAGAGACAAGCTTGTACAAGAAGCCAGGGATTGTGACATCATCAAAACATAAGGTGTGGACAAGTGGGAGCATTATGACATGTGCAAGGTGACATAGGCATGACAAGAAAGGAAGGAGATGTGGTGACTTTTTAACCACACAAAATCAAGGGCAACTAGGTAATTACTAAATCAAACACAAAAACCAAGCCAACCAAGCCAAGCAAAATCATTTTCATCAAAATCAAAAAGAAACCAAGGCATGGTTCATCATGCTCTCGGCTTTTACTATTGCAAATGGGCTAAATTTTCAAAAATTCAAGATCCAAGCTTCCTAAATTGGTGAGTAAATTCCCTAATCATCTTCATGCTTAGTTAGGGCTATATCATGAGTTTAAGCCATTAATTCCTTCTCAATCTTCTTCATTTAATCAAAGAAGAAGACTATGAATAGTGTTTTCAAGTTTTTAACTTGAAGTTTTTCTTGTTTTTCTTGAAGATCCAAGCTTTCCTAAGACTTCTCAAAGCTTCTTAAAGGCTTCCTAGCTCCTCCCACCACTTCAAGGAAGGTATACCATCTCCAAACCCTAGATCCCTATGTATTATAAGATGATTTTAATTAGTAGGATGATATTGTAGCTTGTTGTGATTTAGAGTTTGGGATTTGGAATGGTAGTGAAATGGAATGGTAAATGGTTGTGGTTTTGATTCAAAGAACTTAAGTATGATTAAAGTTAAGCTTAGGCATAAGTATGAATAATTAAATTGAATTGGTTGGGGTTGTTATGATGTGAGGATGGATGTTGGTTGTATGATGGATTTGAGGTTGATTTGGAATGGGTTTGAATGGTTTAAAATATTGGAAATCGCGTAATATAGCCGTCGTAACGTCCGATTTTCTTTGGACTGTTTTTGTGCATAGCATTAGGACCCGAGAACCCCCTGCTAGATTATGACCACTGCCATGTTTAGATAGCTCATGTTACGAGCTTCGTTTTGATATGTGGTTCGTTCGATTCCGATGCACGGTTTAGGAGAAACGACCGTTTCAAGTAACGTGTTTCGCGAACGAAACTTTTCCCCTCGCCTTACTTTGAAACATAGGTTAAACACCAAAAAGGGTTAATTAATGTATGAAACATTTATGGTAAGTGTGTTAGGCAGTTGGTAAGACACTCGCGAAGGAATCGCTTTAAAACTCGTAAAGATTAAATTATTAAAAATGGTGGAGCCGAGGGTACCCGAGTGACGTAAGCGAATCAGTGAGCGCAAAACAAGCGTTAGAGTCTAAGTTAGTTAAAGTATAGATTTACAAGTGACCTTGGTTTAATTCCAACTTACTTGTTGTTTATAGGTTACCAGACTCGTCCCGAGCCATTCGTAACCCCCAGTCGCTCAGGCAAGTTTTCTACCCGATATACTGTTGTTGTGATGTAAATATATGTATATGCATTATCTTGTGATAGTGCATGATTGTTATTAGCAAATTTTGCGATATATTGGAGCATGATGGTATGGTATATATGCATGTCTGTTTCGTAATCTGGTTATCTATCTGTTGATTTCAATGCTTATAGTTGCATAATACCTATGCTAGAAATAAGCAAGTAGTTGCGTATACCCTTAGTATAGGGGATAAAAGGTGAACATATTTCTAAACCGGGAGTCGATGTTCCCGAGTATATTATATATATATTTTATATATATGGATATAGTTTTTAAAACTATGGATCGAATAAGGTTTATTCGATACCTTTATTTTACTTAATTGAATATTATTTGAGTATTCATTCGAGGGCTTATGACTCAGTTTATTTTATTATTTGAATATTATTTGAATATTCATTCGAGGGCTTATGACTCAGTTTATATTATTATTGATTATTACTTGGATATTCATTTGAGGATGTATGACTCCTTTTTTATGAATATTATTTATAGTATTCATTCGAGGTATTATGACTCCGCTTATTACTTAATAATATTCTTTATTGTATTAAAGAATCAGGTGTCGATAATCAAACTTATTTTTGATTATTCAAATAAAGATATTACTTTCGTATAAGTATATCTTTGATTATTTGCTATTCATTTCAAGTATAAGTTTTAATACTTCTACTTCAATTATTTTATAAAGATTATTCTTTATGGGAATATTATTAAATAATAATATTCAGACATTTTCTAAATATTCTGGGGACTGATTTACTTCATTAAATCAGCTTCACTCCAAACATTCTTAAAATGTTTTGCGAGTCTTCAAAATGATTTTTTTAAAAGTTAGAGCGGATCCCAAAACTCATTTTTTTTAAGATCCTCCTTTCGAAGGGGATTTAAATACTCGCTCAAAACCTGAGGGATCCGGCTCTGTGGTGTGTTTTATATTCGCAACAAGGTTGCTGTTTTGATAAATGAATTGATTACTTACCCAACACTCAGGAAGTAAAATTCTTGGAACAAGTTAATCCATTAACAGGCATCGCCTGGGAAATATCGGTGAGTTCTCCTTTCCAAATAGATACGACTTCTTGGTGGAGCCGTATCAACAAGTTTCTACTTGGGGAAAGTGGGGACAAGCTTTACGTTTCAGAGTCATGGATTTCATCTGAACTAGGAGTGGCGTAAAGGGCCGAGTAGCGCCGGCCCAGCCTTATTATATTGGCCCAAATGGCCTGGAAGTTCCGCTAAGGCGGTCCATTCCTTAGGAGTTCAGTGTTCGGTTGACAAGTAAATCCGACAGGTTCTCCTCTACATGTAGAAAATGGTGGGGTTGTACTACTACGAATGATCATCATAAGTGGTCTTCCTGACGCGGCAAACTCCCGTAATGAGTTCATCATCCAATTGGATAATTTCTGCAACACTACCCAGAGCACTTCGATAGAAAGGCTATGGTTGGGCGATTATTGAGTGTTGGCAGGGTCAAGTTTTCAAAATGATGTTTACATCAAATGAAGTATCTCGTAACTTCATTTTATTTTGATAATATTTTAAAGATTTAATCTATTCAAATCTTGTCTTATAGTCTCATCTATGTGATGAACTTTTGAAGCTAATTATAACTTGAACGGTGGTAGTTCAAGTAGTATTTGGGAAGGATATAAGTATATTGGGGTATCTTGTAACCTCATCTTTTAAACTTATATCTAATTAATAATTGTCTTATGAATGCAAAGATTTTCAGAAAAACGTTGAGACAAGGTTAGATATATGAGATCAACTTGCAACGATATTTTTTATATACAGTTATACACGGGACTTTGTGTATATTATGCATGGAAGAGGACTTCCAATATTTGAAAATATATGTATATATATACTGAATATTTTGCGACTTCATCGCATTAAGATATCAACTTGGTTCATTTCTTTTGACCAAGACTTTCATGAGTACTAAGAGAAGGCTCATATACTATAATCTATACATATTATTTGGTGGGCTTGCTGCTCACCCTTGCTTTCTTCTTTCATCACACAACAACAGATAGAAAGGGATGAACAGGACCAAGCTCCTGATTCGCAAGCGATTAGGAGACGTTCCGCAGTTTTCTAGAAGCATTGATGCCGCCGTAGCTGAGGTAGGAGCTACCAATAGGCTAGGCTTTCAACTTCTAATGTATCAGATATGTATATTTATGAATTGTAATAATGGCAAAGAAATGTAAATTTATTCAGAAACCTGTTTAAGGTGTATTGGCATATAATTGTGGAATAAAATGACTTGTGATTATTTTTTTGGATATTCATCTCTGAGACTATAACTTGTGGTGTGTGTGTATTGTGGGGTCACAGTACAGTAGTTGATTATTTATTAAGACTGGTGTTGTTAAGGGAAATGGAACTCGTGACAACCCGGATCCCCGACCCGGATTTGGGGGTGTACAGAAATGGTATCAGAGCTAAGCGTTATAAACCTCAGAGATGATGTGACGTTAGATAATAAGTTCGTTAAGATAATAAGAACTCTTGCCAGTTCATAGTCGGGCTACCACATAGCACCGACAGTTAAAACCCTTATAGGAACCCTTATAAATATCGTGATAGAAGCGTAGTTCGTATCGTAGTATGGTAGCGGGACTCCGAACCCTGAGGTTGCGGAGCAACAACGCGATGATTTTATTACTTATTGGAGATTAGATTGTGGATCCGATGGAGCGTCCTAATGCAGGACCAGATATTGTTGATATTGAGGATATAGCAGTTGAGGATGTTGTCCTAGAAGGGATAGTTGCTGAGGAGGATCCCATGGAGGATCCTGACAAGAATGAATAAAGGACCACTGATGAATTGATGACCATGGTTAGGTCGACTACCAGAGGTAGGATTGGTCGATCACTACCGGAGGTTCGTTCAAGTTTGTAAAGATAGTAGCCCCCTTTAATGTGGCTTACTCGTAAGACTGAAGTTCGAATGGACAGAGAAATGCGAGAACAGCTTTCAAGAACTGAAGCAAAGGTTGGTGACGGCCCCTATGTTGGCGTTGCCGGAGGGAAAAAGGAGATTTTGTGATTGTAAGTGACGCTTCGCATAAGGAATTAGGGTTCTTCTTATATAGCACAGCAAGATAATCGCGTCTGCGTCAAGACAATTAAGGGAATTTAAAATTCGATATCCCCACCCATGAGCTGGGCGTGGCAATAGTTTTGCCCTAAAGATTGGAGGCACTACTTGTATGGAGAGCAGTGCGAGATTTACCTAAGCCATAAGTACTCTAGTACATTTTCCGTAGAGAGAGCTCAACATACGCCGAGGAGGCGGTTAGAGCTAATCAAGAATTATGATGGGAGATTTCTGTATCATTCGAGGAAAGCCAATGTGGTGGCTGATGCCCTTAGTAAAAAGGAGAGACTCAAGATGATAATGACTTTGGGAGGGTTGATAAGAGATTTTGAAAAAAAAAAATGGAAATAGATATGAAGGTAACCGGAGCCGGTACGAAAAGTTGTTTGAGATGCAATACAGCCCGAATTATGGAAAGGAACATATTGTGCCAAGAAAAAAGTGATGAATGAAGGCAGAGAGCCAACAAATAGATATGAGATTAATACCGAGAGAGATGATAAGGGAATAATGAGGTATTCCTATAGAATTTGGGTCCAAATGTTTAAGAGCTTAAAGATGAAATCTTAGATGAAAGCTAGTTTGA